>NW_027112495.1:1230399-1232014 GCF_000696795.3 Halyomorpha halys
GGGTTAGGATGGTTAAGGAGTTTGGAATGAAAAGACGCATATCTGTTTTGGGTCAAATCTGCAACGAATGGGATAGGATGGGGGTCTTTGTGAATGAGTTTATTTGTAACGTAATAAGGAGCATCAAGGATTTTGGATTGTAACGATTGGATGCGGGAAGAATTTGATGGTTTGGTGGAGCCCCAGAGCTCAATTCCATATATTTAAAATAATATTTGTATTTAATGATGATATTGATTAATTCGACATCATAGTCACAGGTTCGCTCAACATTTGTATGACTGTTCCGAAACAAATTTTTACTTACCAATATTAATTTAATACTGAACCTTGTGTAATCAAATTTTAAATATAAATTGAAAACCCATTTTAATATTGGACTTCGTGTATTTATTTACATATCCATAGAATAATTGATTTTTTTTTATATTGTGAAAATTGTATTGTTGTTTTTTTCGGACTTACGATGTATCACAGTCTATGAGAGTCTATATTTATGTATAAATAATTCTATTATTTTGTTCTTATGTTTCTTTTGTACTAACCTCTACTTAATGGCAACTTGCGTTTGTGTTTATGTTTTAAATACAAAACTTGTTTTCCCTGCACACCACATAAAACCCCTTAAGATAATTAGATAAAAAATTAAAGATGTAATAAATATTAAAAGTTAATTAGTTTTGTATGTTATATACCTTTTTTCGTGAGCCCCAATTTGCTCCGATGTTGAATTCTGTCAAATAACTTTATATAATTTATTTTTCCGTTGCGTTTGAGTTAAATAATAAGTTGGAGAGGTGTAAACAGCTTTTAATTTTTTTCACTGTATTCGATTTTTAAATCTAATTAGGAGACGGGAGGTGAGAATGCCTTATCCACTTTTCAACACTTGTTCATCATCACCTAATGAGCTGTTAAAGTCTCCATTAATGAGCTTGCTAATTTAAACAAAAACTGATATCATTGGACCAGTTTTTGAAACATCACTTTGATTAATGTATCTTCTTGTTAAGCATAAAAAAAAAAAAGAAATGTGAGTAAGAATTAAATTTTTTAATTTAGAAATCACAGATAGGGAATGAAAGAATTTATATAATAAATTAGTTTAATTTTAATATAAACCGATGAAATTCTTATTCTTCGACTATTCCAATAATTTGGATTATTGAGGTATTAGAAAATTTTAAAATACACCAGGGATTTATATGCATGCTTATATTTTCTGCTCATGTCGTTTATCGAGCTCTCGTTCTCGCAAGTGAGAATGTTATTTTTTTTGGGGGGGGGGGGGGGAGGAGGTAGAAAGAACATTTGAGAAAAGGGATTCACACGTCATTAACTGCGAGAACTGTTTATAACTAAATCAGTAAAATGGTTACTAAAATAGTTTAACCGGAGCGTTTAGTTGTTTCGACCTGGGCTATGTTTAATCAAGTTGGGACTAAATTATTTTCTAGACAACTCTGGGTTATAAACAACACACTAATTAAAATTATTAACTTATTTAGTATTTTTTTAAAATTTTAATAGGTTATTTATTGATAAATATTACTATCTCCCATTGTTGGGAAATAGGTAATAATGATAACTAGGGATAGGATTTTTATGTTTTCAC
>NW_027112495.1:1232439-1233238 GCF_000696795.3 Halyomorpha halys
TATTTTTAACATATTTTTAGGTATTCTGTCCTGAATCACATATTTTCTTAAATTATTTGTTCAATTTTAAATACATTTTTTGCACCAATTGCATATAATTCAAGAGAACACAAGATATTTAAAGGTGAAATTTATCATTTATCATAAATAGTGCGTAAAAATTCTATGTCTTCATCTTTGAACAAAAATTAAATGCAGTGGCAATAAAATTTTCTTACAGAATTACATTGAGAATTCCTCAGAATCAATTGAAAAGAGCAAGGATCTTATTCCTGTAACATTTTCCTAGAATTTGTCTGTTTACTCTTCAATCCATTTCTCTGTTTCTTTCTTTCTTCCTCAGATTCCACAGGTACCAATACTATGTATTTAAATTTGTGCCGAGCATTTCTCAGGGCAGAGAATCCTATCTACAAAATTAGCAATCCGGAATTAGAAACTTTTCTTGAGAAATACACATGCCAAGTACTGCCAAATGAAAGCAATTTAAGAAAAAATTATTTGAAAATTATATACGAGGAGACTAACGGAAATTCGGAAAGCAATTTCGGATGGGCCGATTTGCATTTTTGTGGACGAGACTACGGACATGGAAGGGCGTTATATCGCAAACATAATCGTTGGAAGACTATGTTGAGGCACCTTCAAAATCCTATTTGCTGAATTGTGAAATCCTCGAAAAATGTAACCATGAAACGATTGGAAGATTTGTCAACCAATCTATGACTGTTCTTTGGCCTATGGCCATCACACATGGTAACAATAAAATACCTTGGATTGACATTAGACAAACGACTTA
>NW_027112495.1:1233875-1236436 GCF_000696795.3 Halyomorpha halys
AAAAATTATGTCAAAGTCAAAGGATATTTTTCTTGAGTTTTTCTTTTCTTTTTCTTTTTAATAAGGATTATTCTTTATTTCCAATTATAATTTGTTCATAATTCATTCTGAGTAATTATTAATCAATTAGTTTAATTACAATTACTAATTAATGTCTTGTTATTGAACAGCTATGTTTTCTCGAAGTTACAAATTTTTTGTAATTAATTAGTAATTTATATTGTTGATAAATTCAAAATTTATGAATACATATTTTTTTAAATATTTGACAATTTATTAGCACATATTTATGTATATATTTCGGATTTTTTAGCACATAAAAATCCTAACCCTAGTGATAACTAATCATATTCATACTAAAATAAAAATAACACGCAATAAAATAAGAATAAAATAAATAAATAAATGAATGAAAAAAAAAATATATCCCTCTAAATAAATACAAACACAAGGATAAAAATCGAACTAGGTACATGAAAAGAAAAATATATATATTTATAATAATAAAATAAAAAATAATCACTAGTCACATTTATACTTTTATATACAATATTGACACTATCGACCGAAGGATCCTCGAGCCCAATATATTACCATTTTTAAGATGGATGATCTCTTTGAGATCCCAGTGCATTCCTCTCACCGCGTCACTGGTAATGAGCCATTGGAGGCTGAGAAAGTGCGCTAAAGCCGCGAACACTCTACTTGAGTTGAGCACACGTGCAATACTCACAAGTATTGCACAACTAACAGACATTAAAAAGAATCATTTACAAAAGTTACTTTTGAGGTGGAGATAGTTGACCGTAGATTAATGATTGGAGAAATTTGTCGGGGGGGGGGGAGTCCGGTCAGCAAAGAACAACATAAATGAACAAAACCATATTTATTTATTTTATGCCAAAATTTTATGTTGGGGAAAACATAAATAAATATGATTTTGTTTATTTATGTTGTTCTTTGCTAACAGCACCCCCCGACAAACTTCTCCAGAAAGTTATTTTTATTTCATAAAAGTCCATTTATTTAAGTACACTAGTGTCTGTCAACATCTTAATTGCTGAATCTATCGTACGTCTCAGTGCAGTCTGTTTGAACTTATGGTTCACAAGGTGCCTGGGTGCCTCATGGGTACAGAAGGGACAGGCCAAGGCAGTTTCTGAAGGGACTATATTTTTCTTACATTTAGTAAAGTACTGCACCTTCTAAAAGTCACTACGTATTTATCGTTAACACTAACAGCTAAACAAACTTGTAAAAGGTTATTGGTCTATGCTATCGACCATATTCAGGAAGCCCCTTTGATAGTGGGCCCTGGGCTCGAACACAGTAGGCTCTTAGTGTCAGTATCAAATTGCTTTCGACACTTTTTTTTGGTAGTTATTTGCGTGTTTGGGTAAGATGGAAATAGACATTATAAAATGAGGAACTATAACTCGAGCAATTCTTACTATTATTCCTTATGATTAAACTAAAAGCCCAGAGATAATGATAAATAATCGTCTCTAAAATTAAATCTGTACGACTACAATTCATGAAGGGTTTGGTGTTTGTAAGGAAGTACGATTATTAGATCGAAGGTTGTACAAGGAGGTGGTTTAATCAGGATCACCCTCGACCGCCAGATTTTTACCCAGTTTTAAGAGAACTTTCTTTATGAGGCTAGGTGGACCGCGGAGGGCTTTGGAACCAACAGTTCTTGAGCCAGGGGACTCACCGCTACAATGAAACAGGAAATAATTATCTGCAACAGCTGGATTCGAACCCAGGTCTTACCAATGAGCTACCCACTCCCATTCTATGTGAAATTAACTATTAAATTTCTGCATTTATCATAAGGACTACCCTGCTAACGAATAGATCCGGTATCTCGGAGCATATCAGGGGTTTTAGGACTTGGAGATTTGAGCTTAGGGCCTCCACTGAACCATTGAATTACTCTTGTATCCATCCTCAAATTGTAAAATGCTCGTGTTCTTCATCCTCACACCTATGCACTCACACATATTATCACGTATGGTCCTGGTTTTGCGAAAAGTCCGTACGTGTGTTTTTTACTTTGTCAGGAATACAAACATCCTTATTGATCATATATACCCCAAATCAGATATCGATTTATTCATAATAACCTTCCAAACCCACTAATGTAGAAATGATATCAGGTTTTGTAGGATTTAAGTCACTTTTACTTGTATTTTTCGTTTAATTAAAGTTGTAAATTATAAGAAATAGGAAAAATTAAGTAACTGAACTTTTCACTTCGTAATCGTTATATTTGCGCTTTAAAATTACATTTTTACATAATTAAATAAAATATTTATGAGGACACGATTGGGCGAATATCATCTCAAAAATTATATAGAAAATATGTTGCAAAATCCTTTGTAAAATCTCTGTAAAATGCTCGTGTTTTTCTTTCTCTCCAACATCCTCACACCTATGCACTCACACATATTAGGGGTATTCATGATCTTTGGTTTAACATGTTAAAGCTCATGTTAAATCGAAAAAAATTGCCTTCTTTTACCGTGGTAAAACGAAATAACATTTAACATGGCTGA
>NW_027112495.1:1237727-1238149 GCF_000696795.3 Halyomorpha halys
CCATGTCACCCCTGTTGCATAGAGGTTATGTCAGCATTTAACGTTTAACATGACTTCAAATAGGGCTGCTCACAATCTTATAGTTATAACATTTAACATGGTAAAACATTTAAAATTTAACACAACATCATGAATACCCCTATAGTCACGTATGGTCCTGGTTTTGCGAAAAGTCCGTACGTGTAAATGTAAATCACATTATGTCGTTGTAGAGACTTTTTGCCTTTACAGTGAGTAAACCACCAGTATTCTAACTTTGAATAAAAAGATAATATATTGATATTTAATTTGTTAAACTAAAAAAAATTGAAGATATATTTGAATTTCCTCAATCTCAGTGTTATAAATGTCAGCACTCCAGAGTCTATCAAATTTCAATCAAAGCGGACCTACGATAGACAAAATTCATAACTATATAGACA
>NW_027112495.1:1241029-1241598 GCF_000696795.3 Halyomorpha halys
AAGTCAAGAAGATAGATGAAGTAAAAAGGGTGTAATAACCTATAAGATGTTGATCGCCCTGAATAAAAATCTAATCTAAAAAATCAGTGCTATAAATGTCTCTTAGCACTCTTGTGATTCAAAACTTCTGGAATGAAGAAAAAACAAAGACAGCCCCGGTGTGGTTGGTAGTACTGACGGAGGGAGATGCGAGCCGAAGATGCCGCTACCTGACCTCCACATTAATTTAATTTAGGGGCCCTACCGATCTTTACGAGAGGCCTAACATAAAGAAGGCCATAAACCTGAGCTGGTCAATTTGTAAGGAGGCGTTAACAGGGTGATCAAAGGTACCGTCTTCCAGTGAAGGAGTCGTCTGTCTCTGGGGCGAGGAAGGGCCTCTTCTACTGGAGAATCTGAAAAAGGGTTGCTGATGGGGAAAAAATAGTTTTAAAATTGTCATTGCAAGATGGAGTAGAAGTGAATATAAGGGGTATTCATGATCTTTGGTTTAACAGGGATATTCATGATGTTGTGTTAAATGTTATATGTTTTACCATGTTAAATGTTATTTCGTTTTACCACGGCAA
>NW_027112495.1:1242436-1242882 GCF_000696795.3 Halyomorpha halys
GTCGAAACGTCGGCATAAAATAAATAAATATGGTTTTGTTTATTTATGTTGTTCTTTGCTGACCGCACCCCCCGACAAACTTCTTCAAACATGCCTTTTTGTTTTTTATCTAGGCTGAAACAAATTGGCAGTCACAGACACACACACGCACCATTTTGTGATACTCGGTTATTTGGAATCAAAACATGTATTTCTGTCGAAAACTCCTGAGTTGGTACAAAGGTGGATCCCGTTTGAAAACATTTGACAATTAGGTTGCTAACAATTATTTTTTTTTCCTCCGCCATAGGATATTGACTATTAAGCCATTTTCTCTCTTGTAGGCTATTATAAGTTTACTTTTGCCTCGAATTGGTTTGCATCTCGTTGAATGTTTTTTAGGTCAATAAACATTTAAAATATGATCTCCATCCATGTCACCCCTGTTGCATAGAGGTTATGTCAGT
>NW_027112495.1:1243307-1246156 GCF_000696795.3 Halyomorpha halys
TTTTTTTTTTTTTTTTTTTTTTTTTACTGAACAATTTTACACATTTTGGTTTTTTTTTTACTGAACAAAAAAGCGGTATCTATTAATATGCTTAACAGGTATCATTTATAATGTCTCTTCTTTTTTTTTTCCATCTCTATTTGTCAAAAAAAGTACGAATAATAAAAATCTTCTAGTAATGAAATGTAAATATAATTTTATTCTGGGACAGATGTCTCCTAAGAATAAACACATGGTTCAAACATTACGATTATTTATATGGCAAACATTTACTAATGTATCTTCTATTTAAGAAAAGTTTTAATTAAACATATGTGAATCATGAATGAGGTCCTGAATGGTCGAATCTTTGATGGCTAGAAAGGCCGAAACGTTGGACTCATGAATAAATAAAGTGTTGAGACGGATTTGGATATAAAATTGATATATTTATTAAATGGTTAATTAATTTTATATTCCTGGAATTCAATTTCTAAATTACACCAATTTAAGGCTTTAGTAAAAATATGATACTCGCTGTGTGGAATTGAGTATTTTAAAATATTCTTCCAAAGAAAATTTCATTTTTAATTTTACATTACATAATCTTTCTTTTTACCTTTCAATCGTCCGGTAACTACAATATTAAGTGCCTCAGAATGTACTTTTAAGCAACCGACATAACCTCTATGCAACAGGGGTGACATGGATGGAGATCATATTTTAAATGTTTATTGACCTAAAAAACATTCAACGAGATGCAAACCAACTCGAGGCAAAAGTAAACTTATAATAGCCTACAAGAGGAAAATGGCTTAATAGTCAATATCCTATGGCGGAGGAAAAAAAAAAATTGTTAGCAACCTAATTGTCAAATGTTTTCAAACGGGATCCCCCTTTGTACCAACTCAGGAGTTTTCGACAGAAATACATGTTTTGATTCCAAATAACCGAGTATCACAAAATGGTGCACCTGTGTGTCTGTGACCGCCAATTTGTCTCAGCCTAGGCTGAGACAAATTGAGAGTTTTTGTTTTTTATCTAGATAAAAAACAAAAACTCGTACAAAACTGAAATTACAAATTCAAGGCATGTATATGCCTGGGGTGTAAAAGCAACTTTTTCGATAAAATCAACCGATCGGGAATGCCAAATTATAGAACACATACATTTTTTCAAAAACAACTCTAACGATTTTGATTAAACTAGGCATTTCAGAATAAAACTAAATGGTCTTTAATATCAGATAGGTCTTATCTTCATTTATATATTCTGGCAAGGCTTAAGTGACGAATTAAAAAAAACTTCGTCCAAGTTACTAAAAACTTTATCAAGTAGAAAACTTTGTCCTCAATAAACTTTTGAATTGCTGGACCGTTTTACGTGCAGTTTTTTTGTTTTTTCAAAATTAATTGAAATCCCTCAATTCTCGGGTAGAAATAATCTTATGTAACAAAAATAAAATTTTTTGAAGAGTAGCTAAGAATTATACGAAGTAGTAGTTAGAAGAAGTATACATTTTTTTCTCGGCTATTGTGTATCAATCTATTCTTCTCTTTCCGTATAATATGAAAAAAATCATTGAAAAAAAAAGCATATCATATTCATTTTTAGCGTCATCTCATACTCCTAAATACCATTTTTCGAAAATTTTTGAAATTTTTCACCTCATAAGAAGGTTTTTTTTATCCTTTCAGTGACTATTGTTCATAACTCCTCAGTTTTTCCAAATTCCTACATTAATACAATAGAACCGTTGGAAAGCTGAATGTCTGTTTTTTTGGCCTACATTGAAATTCAGAATTAATGAGGGCACAATATTGATTTCAAATAGTGAAAAATTATTCAAACGCGGATGTTGGCAGCTAGTATTTTATATTTTAGGTCATAGTTATATTTTTTAAATTTGTAAAAATATGTATGTTTGCTATTAGTGTATAAATGCAACGTATGTCCTAATTCGAGATATGAATTTTTTAATATTTTAGGGAAGAAAATTCGGTTTAGTTTTAATAGCTGTTGGCTTTGAAAAATAACGTGCCATTCTCCCTGAGATAGGCCTATGAAATGTGTTCATATCACCGGTGTAATATATACAAAAGGGAATTTAACCAGAGGAGTATGACAGGGGTTAGGGGTGAGCTTTTCAAATGTCTGGATTATCAGGAGTTATGAATTTTTTTTTCGGAGGCCCCACTTCCCGGCGGTAAAGAACCGGCTGATTTAGTACCAACGTCCCCATCAGAGGTCGCTATTAACATATGCTTCGCTTTTTTTTTTCGGAAGAGCCATCAAGAACGTACAGAGGACGATAAAGGCCCTATATTTCCCGAAGCTCCCTTATCAGTCGCTACTCGTACATAAACATGTCTCTCTTCTTTCTATCTGCGCAGATAGTTAGCATCGGCCGGAACTCACTCCTTCCACCCGCGAGATATTTTGTAGTCTAGGATTATTTTCTATGGTCTTGTCGAGTATCTCTCAAAGCGGTTCAGCATGTCCGACTTCGACGTTTAGTTGGGGTATTTCTCCAATTTAGCTAGAACAAAAATCGGTTTTAACAAGAAGAAAAACAACAATCTAACTCTAGTGAATGAAGCGGGCCTTTAACTTAAGACCAAGCGTTACTTCAGTTGACTGACTGGTTGGGTAATGTATATGTAATTTAATTGAAATGAAAATAAAACATAATTGACTGAAAAATAATCTATTGAGTAATTTACAAGAGTTTTAGGGGTGGCCATAACAAATTATTTAAAGAGTGTTAATAAATATTGATTGAAGAAGTTTGTCGGGGGGTGCGGTCAGCAAAGAACAACATAAATAAACAAAACCATATTTATTTATTTTATGCCGACGTTTCGACCTGA
>NW_027112496.1:0-5268 GCF_000696795.3 Halyomorpha halys
CGTTGGCACGATTAAATAAGTTATTTCAACTTATTTGTGTTATATTTTGACCACACCCCCAACCATCATATCCTCGTATAAAAATTTAATTTACCCTATAATACAAACGAAGAAACACCACGTCATCTGTGGATATGATTCGGATTTTGGAAGAAAAAAAAATGATTGACATGTATGCGTTTAGCCAAACTGATACACATTTACGCTAGTCAAAACAATGATTATCAGTCAGTATGAAAACAAGATAGCAGTATGGTTCACTGCGTATGTGTGCTTCTGAGGTGAGTCAAGTGACTAGATAACCTGGAAAAAAAAAACTGCGTATTAGGACGAGTATTGTATTAAACGGTGACTGAATGACTATGGCTTCCAATTGAGAACATGGATTAAACCATTTTTAAAACATATTTTTATTTCACTAGCTGATTTGTGAAATTAATTACAACTAAATAAAATGTTTAATTATGTGAAAACACTTTTTCCTGTTACCTGTTGTCATCTGAATGTAGTCCAAAACTCATATAAATGTAGGTTTTTGAACAGTGAGATTTCTTCTTTTTTATTTTCCTGCCAGATTTTTAAAAACTCGTAATATAAAACGATTTTTTATCATCAATTACATTGAAACAAAAAGTAAAAATAAATAATCAGTCACCGTAGTAATGCTATCGGTCTTGAGCATCTCAAATTATCAGTTGTTTTTTTTTGTATAAATTTATCATTCTATAAAGATGATCCGGGTGGTAGTTAAAAAGAAGTTTAAAATAAAGCAGAAAAAACTATTTACTAACCGAAATTTTATTAGCTTATAAGTTGTAACATCTCGGGCCTGTTTCTGAATGAAAACTAATAGTAAAAGTCCATAAATACAAAAATAAAAATCACAAAATACAAGCATTAATAAACACTTTTAGTTTTATGATCGGGACGACCATTAATGATAGTCCTTGCTGGAGCTAAAAAGTATTTTAGGTTATTCATTTATTTAATACCAGATCTGTCTTACATAGTTGATATAACCGTTACTTTTTATAGTTAAAAAGTAAAAAGTCAATGAAATTGTATAAGTACAAACTACGAGACCAATATAATACATTTGTACATCATTTAGAAACAGGACCCTGAATGGCACAATATTTTCCAGTGGAATGTTTACATGATCATTCGTAGAATATAGGAAGAAATTAGAACATTTTTTGAAAAAGGAACTGTGAGCCTTTTCTATCCACTTCCTCGCCTCTATCCGCTCTCTCTATCCGATCATTTGTAATTCTATTAAATTCTTGTATTTTTAATAAATCGAGAATAAATTATGTGGTAGGTTAGCTGTAAATGTTGGTAAATAGATATACAAAAGTGATGGTCTTCCGTAATTAAATTATTCCTTTCCATTTTACAATTACAAAACATTTTACATATTTTCAATATATTTTTTTTAAATTGTGATATATATTTTTAAATACACAAGAAGAGTAGGTAGAAATAGAATATGAAAAAAAAATCGATTAGGACATGAAACTGTTGTAAAATAAAAAGTTAAATAAAAAATTCTCGATATTCTTTAAGGTGATAATGAATCCAAATTAAGGAAAACTGTTATGTTCAAAAGAAACGCTTTTATCTGATCAATCCCGTTTTCTTAGGGCCAGCGTTAATATTCTTAAACTTTTTAAGCTCCTTCCATTATCCATGTCAACAAGTCTGCAATAACCTAATTTTGTTCCTTTTCAGTGTATATCACATGCCAGGTGGAACGGCTTAAAGGTGGTATAAAAGTTGATATTTCTTTTCGTTTTAACAAATAATCGGTTCAGAAAAAGAAAACCATAAATTTAGTCTATAGTGGAAGCCATCTATTTACAAATTCTATGGTGTGAAATTAAAAGAAAGATATAGTTTAAAACATGCTTTAGAGTTAAATAATGGAACTGTTATAAAAGGTCAACTAAAAATCGTGAAGCTCTAGTGGATAATAATAAACCTGCTAATGTATTAATTAAAAATTTGTTTTCTAAATCATTTTGAGAATAAACCTTTAAACTTTTATAATAAAAATGAAATAAAAAGTTCGACTACATTTTAGTGCAGAGTTCAGAGTGTTATAAAAAGTTTAATTACTAATTGTAAGTGGTAAGGTGTAATACGCATTATGGATTTTTGTCAAATGTCAAGTCTGTTTCTCTAGGTATGAAATAAAAGTCCATATATACATCTTTAATTATCCTTATTCACGTTTTAACATACATCTGTGTCGTTAATTGTTATTTCAGTAATTTGCTCTTTTAATTTTTTTTTTCATCTAGGTTTATTGTCTAAAATTTCAAACTATCGAATTCCACAAAATTAGTGAAATCTTTCCTTAATTAATAACATTTCATTGTTGTGTAATGTTTGTAAGCTTTTACAGTTTTTTGTAAAAATGTTTTAATTAGTTTTTATAATGAAGGTTCATAATTGAATAACATGTTGCTGATAATGATTTTTCTCTGATATATGAAGAATCTCAGAAAACTTAACCGACAACTTTTTATTTTGTTTATCAATTCAACATAATATATTAATTATTTACATTTTTTTACATTTGTTGAGGATACAGAGATTTCTTTGGCATATATACAATCAAGTTTTTCAATACAATCAATTTCTTGGAAACATATTAGGTACTTTGTAGTGAGGAAAATCTTTTCTATAATTAATAACATATCATTAGACAAGAAAAAATAAATTAAAACCTTATCGTTAAAAACTAATTAGTTAGTATTTATAATTATATGAAATAGTATAAACAATAACTAAATTCTTAATTTAAAGGCCAGCTAAACGGGATTTTGCATGAAGATTTTGTTTTATGATCAAAGTGGGAGGATACAAGGGGTATTATTAGTTTTGGTAGCGTTTGGTGTAGGTTTGGAACGAGATGGTGGAGTCATGAATCACTTCAATTATCATGTTGTTGATCCTTATCTCGACTTAGGCATTTAGGTCTGGTTTGACTCCATTAAAAAACATAAACAAGAAATGTTTTACCGTACGTATGGCATCTTGCATATAGTTGACAGGTTCCATAAATCTGATGCCAAACTGTTAATTTTACTTTCACTTGCCCACATATGAATTATATAGTAGTGAAAAAATTTGAATCCGAGTTTCAGAAGAAATCCGTGCTTTAAGGTCATGTTAGCATAATAAATTCTAGTAAAGCAACTTTTTAAGTGGTTTCGCTACCCTTGTTGTGTAGCGTATGTTGTACGAGAGAGTGCTCGCTTCTTGATGCTGCTACAGCTGTCTTGAAAATGTTGCTGTAACGTAAGAAAATAAACGTAGACAACTCTGATATTATGTTTTAAAAGAGAACAAATAAATCATAATGCGTCGTGTTACTTAAAATAAAAAAAGACAAATGCTCTGGCAGAAAGTTTGCTTCGATGAGTCATTCAGACTCCTCCACGACATACAAGAAATAAATTTATGCACTCATGATAGATGTTGCCTCTTTTTTTCTATGGCGTCAATTTTTTTCAGAGTTGCACTACCACTTAATCAGCAGGATTCGTGGCAGTTGAGCATGTTACCACTGTATTTCGTATCTTTGTGCAGATCGTAGTTTCATGTTCCTAACCATACCATTCTGAACTTTTTGGTGGATGGTCGCACTACTACATTTTACATATGGCCATAATGGTGGAATCTATTTTTTCTTTTAATGTATTTTTTTGTGGTTTTATATCTATATACATAGCACAAAATTCAATTTGAAATTATGAGTAGATGTCCATGAAATAAAATTTTATATGTAAGTAACTTTGTATCTATGCCTGCCAACCCCTATTTTTACAGTTGCAACAGGTAAGTTCACGGAACTATATCGCTAAAAACATTTAATATTAATTAATTTAATCAGAACAAAAAAACATGTACCGCGATAAATTTATTAACAGGTAGTTAATTAATTAGATACAGTTTTAAATGAAATTAAGTTAATTCGATAAATTAGATACCGCTACTTGATAATTAATAATTTAGGAGTGGATAAAACTGGCTGAGGCCTGTATGAAGGATATGTTGTATTTAAGTTTGTGGCCCAACTGAAAATTACTGATCTTGTCCTGTTGCACCATATCAGATCTTAAGAAAGCTTCTGGAGACCTTAGGACTTAATTGATATAATTATGATAATCAACTTTCGTTTTTGACTGCTCTCATTTTTGCATACTTCTAATTTATGACTAATTTTGCTGTTTTGTAATCACTTATCCTGTTTGTACCGAATTATTTATTTATGCTGTTCTTAAATTTTTAAAACATGAAGGTTTTCCTATATTTATTATATTTCAGATATTTTCCTAGCTAAACGGAGGATTTTATTACATTTTCTATTTAAACACAAATAAACTATTACTTTTCAATTTATTGTAACATTGTTCATCAATGGTTAGTTATGTAAGGAAAATATTGTGACTATTGAAACTCAGTTTCTTCAATTTTCTATTCTTTTCTCTCGATGCTTTTGTATTTTATTTCCATTAATAGAAAAAAAAGAAGTTCCTGTAAGGATGATATCTCGAGATTCTAAAATAATGTTTCAAGTCACTCTAACGCTAATAAAAAAACGAATCAGTTAACGTTTGCCTGAATTCTGGTACCGGAAAATGAGATGATCACCTAAATGCAGAACTGAAGTAGCACATCTCACATCAGTTTCACAGTTTATAAAGCCTATAATGGATTAACTAAATTGTACTTCACTGTAGGTAGTATTTTTTAAAATACACCGATAGTTTTTTGTTATGTTTTTCCAAAATATCTTAATATTAAAGTTAAACATTCCATAACCTGTATTTAATAATAGCAATTTAATATTTAAGTATAAAATCGCTATTGATATTGATATTAAATATTATTATATTGATTTTGTCGATATTACAATGCTTATATTTGGTTTCTGATAGCGGGGATTTCCTGATATTTTGTTCTCATTATTATGGTTTATTTATTATCAAATAAATTTAATATAATTACTTCTATCCTAATTTAGTAAGACGTCCATTAATATAATATACAAATGAGCACATAAGAAAATCTTTGTTGTTTACATCCTTATTATAGTCATATTATCCCAAATGATGTTTCCATATGATATTTTTCAACTAGCCATAAGAGTTTAATGATAATAATTTATTTGTGATGGAAATAAAACTTTTACAGAAATTTGAATAGAGACCTAAAATACCTCTCGACGTACTAAATATGTTTTCATTAGGAGATAAT
>NW_027112496.1:5391-9597 GCF_000696795.3 Halyomorpha halys
TTTATGTTATCTGATGTTTGTATTCATATATTAATTGAATAGAATAACAGATATTTCGAAATATCGATATTATGGCTTATATTTTACTTTCAATATACCATCGCTACTTGTCTATAGGGGCCTGATATCCCCTGATATATATTTGAAGACTATTATTCCATACACAAATAAACTATACGATACATGTATGTGTATGTACCCCTAGTATATACACGCTGAAGGAAAAAGTGTCTTGAAGTGATGTACTTTCTCTATTTGATAATTTTGTTTTTTTTTCCCTTTTTTTTTATGAATTTTAGATTGAATTTATTTAATATTTTCTTCTATTTTTAAGATCCCTCAATTTGGTGATACGCTGACTAGTTATTAATTTTTTTTTTACTTTTTATGATACTTAAGGTCTTATTTTATTTTATTATCATGCTTTTAATATTATCTTAAATTATTTTTAAAAGTATTGGTTTTCCAAGAGAAGTTTCTAATATACAGAATATATGATGCATTTTATGTTACTATAAATCAATGTAATCTGTTTGATTAGTTCGGTTTTTATTATGAAATAATAATAATTTTAATATCAGTACATAATCAAATCAATTATTAAACTAAGAATATTTAGCGTTTCTTTCTTGCTCGTAAGGGGAGGTAGAATATCAGTACATAACATATCAAAATTTCAAAATATATAAAATGAACAAATTCCGATTTCGACTGGATGTATCCAGATCACGGCTTACTAAAGAGGGATCCCTGATTAATAGGAATATTAAGGAAAATACCGTCGCTTATATGCCAAAGTGTGGATTATCTGAAAATTTATTTGAGCAATGTTTGAGGTTGCAGATAATTATTTAATTATTTATTATTGTAGTTCATTATAAGTGAATTGAGGTTTAAGATATCAACTATTTTATAATTTGGATATTTGTTTATTGATCATTTGGCATGTTTGGTTTGCAAGAGATATTCATTAAGTTCTTTTTGGTGTTGCCATGAAAACTGAAATCCACAATATTTTTTCGTGCCATTAAAAAGAGAAAAGAACATGGCAATAAAATGCCACAAATCCTAATACAACAAAATTTTACACTTTTGTTTTGTACAAATTATATACTACAAAATGATGGGATACGCTTCTTCTGTTTTCCCACCACTATATCATATTGTGCACTCAATGTGAGTCACAAGTTTAGCTCAAAAAATTGAGTTATTAGGGGGTAAACATGGGTCGAAAGATGGCACTATATTCCTATGAGGTCAAAAATTAATGATTAAAGGGGGTTCTGCACGTGTCAAAAATAGGTCGAAAAATACAAGGGATGATAAAAGGTCACGTCCACGCGTAAGCAGGAAAAAACCGGGGATATCTACACTTTAATAAACTTCCCAGAATTAAAACAAAAAAATTAATAATATTAATTTTCAAATTACCTACTCATTAAAATTTAAACAAATACTTACTCATTAAAAAAAAAGTTTGTCTCATATCAAGTTTTTTGGACACCAGTTTTTTTCCACCATTCGTCTTTATTCTTGCTTACTCTCTAATGAAATTATGTTTTTGATATCAATTCATGATGATGTATTTTTTATTAACTCTTTTAAACAAAAACGAGTTTAAATATAAAATAAAAATATTTTGTTTGTAGTAATATGGTGCAGATGGTGGTCATAAGCGTACACAAACAAGCAGAAAAATGGGATTAAATGACAAGATACAAACACTATTGAGTATGATAAGATGATAAGAATGTACATGAGAGTTATATATAAAAATAATAGGAGTTATATAGAAAAAGTTAATTAAAAGAATATAAATGTTAATGAATTGAATAATTATCAATAAGAAGTACAGTAATGATTGATTGAATTGAAAAATGTAATATTAAGAAAATTAATTTTCCATTTTCATGCAGAAAATTAAGACTAATTCAGTTTTATCGTTTATTGCTGTACTTGTTACTAATAATTATTCTTTTCATTTATATTTAAATTATTTTAGTTTATTTCGTTCCTTTTTTATATATAACTCTCAATGCATAATTTTATAGCTCCATCATACTTAGTAATGCTTTTGTCTTGTTTTCATTTAGCCCTGATGATGATCCGCGAAACGTTGGTTACTAATTAATGGTTTTTTCTTCTATTTTTTAACGCCACGCGGACCATCTTGCTATAATTAATTACTTTTGGTCAACTAAATATTTTGTAATAAATACCTTTTGAAATTCTCTTTACTCAAAGGTCTTATTTTCGAGTTGGGTTATTATTGCCTTGAGGATACGATATGTAATCATTTTTTCCTATCAATTAAATTTGTCTACTAAATATCATTACAGTTTCTATTGCCCTTTATGTAAATTAGGTTTATATGCCTGGAATATTTTCAATTTTAATTAGTAGGGTAGTATTAGTATTTTCCTTCTTTAATTAAATTAAGTTAGCTAATAATTATTTGATTTTCAAAAATCACAGGTTAACAACGCTTAGAGCCATCGCTCCATCTTCAGGTTACCGAAACCTGGTTGACTTATGTTTGATTTTTTGAAGTAGAGATAATTAAAGAAGATGGAGTCCCAATATACCTTACTAACTTATTACTCGTTGTTCTGATTAATTATAAATCGATTTTTGGTTGAAGCATGGAGATCGTAAATCGGCTTAGGTTGTTGAGACTTAGTTAAGGATTTAGTCGAGTTTCAGGGGCAATTGGCCGCGATATTCCTTCCTAACAAGAGCATAAGCTCCCAGCCTGGAGGGGTACTTAGGAATATTGTTGAACCATTAGTGCGGTTGACAAAGCGCGGTGAGTGGCAATGAAATGAGCTCTGGAGGTGGTTCTTGTTATCTTGGGCACGAGGCTGAGGGTCTTCGCCCTCTCCTTTGTTGCCCCATCTGTAATGCCTTAGCTTTTTTGAAAGGAAAAGCGCGCTTGGCGGCTCTCAACAATAAACTTGTTTCTAATATCGATTATTATGTTTTTCATGCCGTCGGGGAGCCATTTTTTTTTATTTGTACTGTTACCCTTTACAATTTCGTCGCAATGTTATGACTTACCTATGAATGAATCTTATTTTATTTTTTAACTAATTCATGGTTAAAAGTACCCTCTCGCAATTTCCTCATCCTTCTTTTTGTCATGAGGTACCGACACGCACTTTAATAACACGGTAGCTGTAAAGAAAAGAGTAACGGCTGTTTCTAGGAAAGGTCTTTCATTATTTTTCACACCAATAGGTGAGTATATTGTTATTTTCGTAAATATATTTTAGTAAAAAAATTAAATGTATTTGTTCTTCTTCGTACTACTTTTGAACAATTATTTAGATAATAAAACTTATATCTCAATTTCAAAGTTTACACAATAAAATAATCAAATCATATGTGTGGATCTGGTCACGAAGAAGATAAGCTGACCTCCTGGCTTAAAGTTGTATCTATCCACCACTGATTATTATGGTGAATGCACCCTCATAAGCATTGCACCCTTATTACTGAAATTACATAATATTAATTACTCTCGGTTATAAAGCTTTACCAAATCATATTATATAATTTAAAAATGATTTCTTTTTGTATTTATATAATTTATTTAACATTATTAAACTGTATTAAAACATATATACATCCAATAAATTAAAAAATAAAATAGATTAGTATTTTAAATCATAATAGAATAATGTATAAAGCAATATAGTACAATAATCTTTAATGTATAATATGCATTACTTTACATTACACTTCTCATGTACAATTTTCAGATTTGAGTGAATTATTTATATTTAAAAAATACAGTATTTTAGCTAACGGAGTTCTGCTAGTTTTACACCATTCCATAAATTTCGTGTCAATTGTTTTTAAAATATTGAAAAACAATTATCATTCATATCTGTAGTTAAATTCAAACATTTAATTAAATTGCATAATGATATAGTCAAGGGTTTCTTGTGGTAGGTTAAATGTCAGAAAAATTGTTATTTTTCATTATTTTCTTAATTTGAAGGACTTATCGCTTCTTTAATAAACTTGATAGTGGCATACCACATATTAAAAAGAAAAAAAATATTTTATTTTAACTTTGTTGTAAGAAAAAAAATTCATAACCGTAGATCGTGTTTAATTTCTTTCCCGGAATCGTCCTACAGGCTGCGCTGAAGCAAGTTGTGTCGTTTCTAAGCAACCACCGTCCATAGACACTGTATATAT
>NW_027112496.1:15113-22659 GCF_000696795.3 Halyomorpha halys
ACACACACACACACACACACACACACACACACACACACACACACACACCCACACTAGTTCTAACCTTGCTTCCTCTTCCATTCCTGAGAATCTTCTGAGGAGCCTGAAAAGAAGATGGCCTCGAGAACTAATGTAGATTAGAGTTATTAGAGTACTATCAAAGGGGAGTTTCTACAAGCCTGTATCATACCAATATAATCTAAGATCAAATTTACTGGATGTATTTTTAACTTTTAAATGCAGTTGTACATGTAAATAAATAAATACAAAAAAAAAAAGATAATTCGATGGGATAACTCCATGGCTCGGTGTGTGTATGTGTGTGCGTGGGGATGCTTATATAGTATGAGTAGAGTTTACCAATAATTTACTTGTGATTGTCATTGCAAATATAAATATGGTGATATAAATCAGTTAAAATATGCGATTTTTTTTGTAGCAGATCTGGTAGTTGCTGTTAATTAACACATAACAGTACGTTATGTGGGACCTGTTCTTCAATCATTTAAACTATGCTTGGTTATAAAATCTTAAAATATTATGTAATTGTAGTTATATAAAAATTTATTAGCGTTGTATTTATTTTTTTATCTGGGTGTACGGTTCGGAACAGGGGAGAAATTCAATCAAGTTTTTTTATACAAACATTCCTTTTCCCATTTCTATTCCCACCGATACACAAATACGGTATTAATCATTATAAAATATTTGGACAAGCAACTATTGTATAATTTGTTATGATGTTGCAAAATGACCAGTTGTCTGTTTGAATTACTTAGTTGATCGTGACAGGATAGGAGTTTTCCTGTTGTCAATTAGTTCATTCATTATTCAAAAGTTATAATTATCTCAGTTATTATTTGCATGTTATGCTGCGGCTCCTATTGTCTTTCATTGTTGCATGTGCAACTGAGTTAGAAGTTGATTAAAGTTACGTTCGTCTCAAATCCGATTTATCTAACTATCATAAATTAGTTATTACTTGTTATTCCAAGATCATTTAAAAACATATTCTCCCTTACATGTTTTTAAATGATCTTGGAATAACAAGTAATAACTAATTTATGATAGTTAGATAAATCGGATTTGAGACGAACTTAGTTTATATTTAGTAGAAATTATTTTAAACTTTTGCTATGTTGAAGGGATGGGAGCTATGCTTACTGTAGCTGTAGAAAATACTTTAATTTTATTATACTAAATTACTTTTTCTAATTTCCATTAAATGTATAAAATATTTTTCTATATATGCAAGATATTATTATATTTTTTCTAATTACACATAGGTCATAACAAGAACCAAAAATCATTATATATATAAAGTTTAAGAAAAAAAATTTACAATGGAAAAAAACAATTCTTTAAGTTTTAATACTTTTAACTGTTAATAACCATTGAATGAAGATAGCAGCTTATTGCTATTAATTTTTACCTTAGACTGTATTTACTGTATATACTTACTTTAGACCTAAAAACTGAACCATCCTGTTAATTTATTTGTTATACAGTCATTTGCTTTACAATTATTGGGGAGTATTCTATAACAAATAAATATATCCACTTTTGGAATAATTTCTTTTAAAAGCGTTGTTTGTAACATATTTTGTCCAGGTAATATCTTTTAGTTGTTTGTATTTATTTCTTTAAATTTACGACTGTATTTTAACTAGAAATACAAGTAAATCTGTGAATACAAAGACACAACAGTTATACAGACTTATTTAGAAACCTTTAATTGACAACACTCCAATAACATTTCTCCATTAGAAGATCTCGAGGCCACCTTTTTTTTCCAGGTTCCTTGGATTATAAGGAATAGAAAATAAAATTAGAAACTAGTGGAAATGGCTCAATTAGCTACATATAGTTCATTAAGGTATTTTTGGATGAGTTTATTTGTTGAATATTTTGGATTTTAACGATTTGGTATGAGAAGAATTCGATGGTTTAAGTCCTCTAACTCAAATCCGTAAGTTCAAATAGCCCTTATTAAGTTGTAAGTCAATCTGTTGTAATTAATTGGAAGCTTAGACCGTTTATTTTGTAAGTGTTATAACAGTATCAATCGAAGTGCAGTTTCCCGTATTTTCAGTCTCGTATGAATATTCCAAGTTAGTCATTTGTTCAGATTTTGTAGCGAATTTGAGGTTTATTATTTAGGTTTTGAAAATAACTCTTTAAATTTTAATTAAAACATTTTAAAGGTGGGTATATTCATATTTTATATAATACTCCTTCATTGTATTTAGTTTTAATTAAGGAGATTAATTATCATTAAAACAGACCTAATTAATGGCAAATCGTTAGTTTAAAAAAATATATTTTTTTCTTGAATGAGATGTGACTGGAATAAATTATCACGGTTCGTTAGCTTGGCTTAACGAAATACTTTTGGATCTTTTTTTTTATTCACTTTTTCCCACCGTCCTGCTTATTTTTTTATTAATTAATTTTTTTTTTTTTCAAACTTAGTTTTCCTGGGGAATAGGTTTCCGCCAATCAATCTTTAGACCTAAAACCCCTTTTTCTAAAAGTTGAGGATTTCGAGATCCACTTCCCAGATAGACAGACCGGAATTCCACTAATTAGAATATAGAATTAAGATGCAAACATTGGTTCTGAAAAAGTATCACGTGCGCAAAAAGTAATTTATTTACAATGAAGGAAAGAGAGTTTTATCAAAATAATTAACTCTAATTATCTAATGCTCCTTCATTAATATCTTTTGAAGGTGGCTGGAATCTGCATTCAAGAACGAACCAAGTTAAACTTGAAGATTCAAATGGCCCCTTGAGATGATGTCAAACTAAATGTTTGTTGCTTAAACTATTAAAATTCACGTCGTTTAAACTAGATAGATAAGTAAAATTTTGTAATGCACGCAGGATTTTTTGAAAAAATTTTTTCCCTTTAAAACTCCTTTGTTTTCCTGTTGTTAATTATTTTAATTAACTTTTAAATCATAGCTTAAAGGTACCTATCGACTTAAAGTATATATAGAAGTTGTACAATTTTATGATGAAATAGAAAGTGGGAAAATTTGGCTAATCTAAAACCGAATAACTCTGTGGCTTGAGGACTCATCAACCTGTGTCCATTTTTGGAAGTTCCTACTTTTTTATCTAACGTAGTCTGTAAAAGACTAAACTTTTACTTGCAATAAAAAGCCACATTCTCAAACAAACTTGTAACTTCTATAGCAAGCCTTTTTTTTTAACAGGTTTTTTTTTTTGTACACCACAAGAAATGATGAATCCTCGTTTCTAAAATCTTCAGTTCCAGTTTAACAAATTCATATTTTTGTATTTAGTCTTGGCATAGGTTGTTGCTCATAGATTTTAAGCATTTTAGTTCAGTAACATGTCTGATTTCTGTGCCTTGAAATAATATATTTAAGGAGTTTTTGTAATTAGGGATAATGTATATTATTACAAAGTGTGAATCGTTCCTCCAATTGTTGTAAACCTGCATATCATATAATTTTCTTTGACTTTTATTGCGTCATGATATTTCAGAAGTAGGAAGGTTAAACAAATCATATTATTATATATTAACCGGCTACTTGTTTGTAAACTCCAACTGAGAAAACTATTAAACCAATTTTTTTCACTAAATTTTAACATTATCTTTACGATCCCAGGAGGGTTTAGTAATAATAAAATTTATTGATTTTAGTATTTCTCAATGGCTAACATTTCTTTAAAATTAATTTCTATAAAATTTCCTACAAAATTCGTTTATTAAATTTTATCTTTGGATGATCTGCGATGTCGCTAGATCGTTTTACTGAGTTGTCAAAGTTTTACCGAGGTTATTTTTAGGAATAAATCATAGATACTTTCCTCTCAACGATTTTACATAATTTTGGGAATGCTAAAGTAGAATTTTAGGTTTAACTTGCTAACTGCCGGGTTCACACTAAAATTTTTTTTTAAATAAGTATGTAAACATATTATTTGATAACACTTAGAAGACTGACATTAACATTTTGTTTTGCGTATATTACCATTCCACATAAAATGAAACCAGACAAAATTTTCTATAAATTACGCATATTTAACTTCATTTTTACCTGACTAGAAACCGCAAGAACACTCACAACAAAGGCTACTTTCCGTTTTATATAAAAAGCCCGCAAACAACTCTTGGTTAAATTGTTAGTTTCAGACTTGGGTATAACCTGAGAGTTGTAGAGTTTTATGCGTTTTTCACCGATTACCTAAAAGTGGCCTGTGTTACGAGCACTATTCGCGTTTCAAGTTTCCCAAATATTAAAATATTCGCATTCTGTTAAACCTTTTGTCATGCTTGGTTTTTTTATAGAATACCAATCTTATATAAATTAATAATTGTATGTAGAGGAAAACTACATAAGCAAAAATTGAAAAACCTTTGATTATTTTAGCTTATCGTTTTTATTTTCGATGTAAAGAAGGCGGCTGGCGGTAAGGCAAACCTAAAATTTAGGCTAGAATGAAACACTCATAGAATGGTTTAGAAAAGAAGTCAAGATTTTTTTTTTTTTTTTTTTTTATAAAAACATTGTAAAACTTTGAAGAATGGTCAATGTTTAGAATTATAACAGCGTCAACAATGAACGAAAATTAAATGTTTGTCTGTTCCAATTTTGTATGAATTATTTTTAAAAATGCTTAGTTTTCTAGTTATAAATATAAAATTTATAAAAGCTCGTAAATGTTATTTATTTATTTTTTTTTATTTTCCTCGCATATTCCAGGGTTGGCGAAGTGTAACCTAAATAAAATCCGGATTCAGCACCCCGAAAGACCGAACCCTTGTGATACTCCTATGGTCTTCCTTCGGCTGGACTTTCCTTTTATTGACCGGACTATATATTAAGAACTAACAGTCCAATATTTATAATTCCTTTTCTGAAACATATAATATGTAATAATGAAATATATAAACGTGAAAGCAAGTTTATTAGATTAATTGATCGAAATTCATTTTAAGACATTGGCCAGCTGTGCATAATATTTAGTATTTTTATGGGATAAAAAAGGGCCTTATTGGGCAACCAGAATTTTTTTTGCTGCAAGGCAAGGAAAAATTAATTAAATAAACGCTCAAGAGAAAAAAAAAAATTGAATTTATTTTTTTTTAAGGCATTTCTCAACGAAGATGACGATTGCCTAATTATCTACACGTGACCAACCTATTCTATCCATGGTTGGAGGGTAAAGTTTTTCATTTTGTTGGACCACCATTTAATCCAATACGTCAACGCCCCAGGCCGGATTCGACCCGGCGCCGCCCGCATATCTCCGAACGATAGATCTAACCACCTGATCTACGAACGCAGGGCTAATAATGAAGTTCTGCTGCCAACTGAGGGGTAGGACTTCATAGAACTTCATTTCCGTTAATGTTCTGCTAATTCTGAAATGTCTGCATTTTGTTTTCTTATGTAGCCCTGACGAATCCCTGCAAAATGGGACGAAATATTGGTTAGCAATAAATAGTTTTCTTTTACTATTTTGATTTCTTTATTGACCACCACCCGGACTATCTTCCTCCAATAAAATTGAGTATTTTATATTAATCACTAACGAAACCTCCTGTTAAAAAGTTTTCGAATTTTGCAAAATGTCTAAAATATGTATTTGGTTTGATCTTGTTTTTTTCAGCATGTGGATATGTTGCAGTGAATATACAGTTGTTGTATTCTTAGCCTTAGCATAGGCGCATGCTGCACTTGGCCGAAAGCCACATGGCCTATCACTGAATTCGGAGTGCTTTAAACGCCTTTAGTTTAAAAATATCCGTTTTAATAGCTATTGAAATCGTTCATAATCTTTCTTTATTCAGTTTGGTTAGATCCAGTCCATAAATAATTTTAATGTCCATTTTCCCAGCGGAAGATTTGAGTTTAATGCATTTTTATTTAATTCTTTCAGCTTGTACTGACGCTTCTTAGGTAATTTTCTTTTAGATAATTTGTTGTTTAAATGTCATTATGTACACCTGATTTACCTTAGGTATTTTTTTCGTGTTCCTCATTTAAAAAAAAATAAATCTGGCAAGTAAACAGGTATGTAGATCTTCCTTATCGTTCCTATTGGGTTGATATATATTTACCTGTTAGTTTCAAGATCTGAAAATTGTATTACATGGTAACTTTGATTTGTCGTTTAAGAGTCAAATTTTAGGAAGAAGCCATTTTAACATATATGCGTGTCATAAAAGACATTTTAAACATCCATAAGCGATGTAATTTGACAAAATTGATAATGAACTATTTTTCCTCGAATCCACAACTCTTATCTAACATTGGACCATATCGGATTAGCAGTTTTCGGACTTAGGTATCTCTAGGAAAACATGTTTTGAGACTGTGTAATTATTTGCATCTAGTGGAATTTTATGAAGTTCATTTAGAACAACCAAGGTACCAAATCGAAAATTCCTTTAAAATTTCTTCCAAATTGGAATAATTGGTGTTATGTCCAAAAGCTTCTTAAATGCCTAGCAATTTAAATATATGTTCACTCCCTCAAGAGATTTCTCTTTTTCAATTTTCAGATATCTAGTGCCTTCCTACCTTATAGTTAGCCAATGTATTGAATGAAACTCAGTAATTTTTCATCATTTTGCTTATAACATGAAAAATTGAATTTTGTTTTATATTCTTTGGTTGAAAACAAAGGTCAATGTTACTTTAAGCCATGAACCTTAGAACGATCGACAGAAATTTATTCAGTATTTTTTATGTCATTATTGGATTTTCTTTTTTAATTCAGTGCAATATTCATCAATATATAAATAATTCACTAACACATCAAAGTTCGTTGATTGAGAAATTAGAAACGCTGTTGAAGATAAGAAACTTTTGATTTATGGCTTCTTTGGTTTTTAAACGTTTTAGGCATTTTAACAAAATTACGTTGAATCGTCTTAGCTGTATATGAAATTATCGAGAAGAAGTATAAGTTACTCCACTAACAATTCGAAAACAAAATTCTACCATATGCAGGCCATCTTCAATGTTGAATTGTTTTTACAAATTAAAAGTTAGGATGTTGAAGACCTACAAAACGTCGATTACTATCTCATTAAACTATCATTGTATTTAGAGGCAATACCAAATCATAAAATATATTATTATAAAATACATCATGCATCAAAAAAATTTATTAGCGCTTACAAAAATTTAGTCTTTTTCAAAATTTTAAATGACAGTTTGTCTGACAATTAAAACTTTCTGCCTGACAAATCAGACTTTCTCCCGGATTAAACTCTTTTCCGGATAAGGTAAGTTTTTCTCATTCACATAAAATTATCGCTAGTGAACGTTTTGCTTGGCAAATTATACCTTTTGCCAAGAAATAAACCAGTTTGCCAGTATAATTAGTCGTCTCTTTTTCGAATTATGTTCTTCCGACATTGTAAAACTACTCAAAGATAAAATCATCTTATTATTATAGTTGGTCCTTAGTAATTCAGGAAGGAAACGGATCCATCTCAATCTGATGTGAGGCGGATTAAGAAAACGCATTCTTACTGTCCTATGTCTTATTATTTTATG
>NW_027112496.1:28312-49694 GCF_000696795.3 Halyomorpha halys
CAAAATAGTCAAGCAAACAACTTAATATATTTTGAGCCACATGCTAGGAATTTGACCCAGTAAAGAGAGATAAATGTTATAATAACGGTTATCACGATTTTAGAAGCAGAGGATTGGTGGGTGTGGAAACGAACGAAATAAATTCCTAAGTGAAATTGTTCCAATAATTAAGGCCCTGTCAAACTTACCTGTTTCCTTTGAGAAATTGTGAGATCTAAGAACAGGAAGTAGTATCACGAAAGTATTTAAATTGACCTTAATTGTAACAGACCGAGTATTTATTATCGGCGATAAATAATAAACTTACAATAAATTTATAAAGCCAGGTAGTTCTTCTGATGTTGCTAGTGGCTAATTATTATTGCATAGTTTAACCTTATGTAATTATTATTGTTTATGTTTAGTTAACGCATACTTAGAAACAACTTATGGAATACCATTTCGGTTCATATTGGTAGAAAGTTTAGATTTTCGGAGATAACAATAATTTAGTTAAATCTGTAAAATTGAGTTATTTACTGGCAACAACTGAGAATAGTAAAAAAAAAGTAATCTAACAAAACAAAACTTCTGATAAAAAAATTAATATTTTTTTTTGCTTATCAAAAAGATAAGAAGTAGTTAAAGTATTTAGAATAATAAAAGTACAAAAATCATTATATAAACTTCTACATAAATAACATAAGAAAACTAAAGTTCTAATAAAGAATATAATCTTTATTTTTTTTTGTATATCCAAAAGACAAGAAGTGGTTAAGGTTAAACCGCCGCTTCTCGGGTCCAGAAGGAAAGCTATAAATATAATTTTTTTTTTCTATTCTTTTAAATTCGATTCGAAGGGTTCGACGTGGGACTCGAAATTTCCTTCCAAGTCTTCAATAAAAGAGAAAAGGTTTCTGTTTTATCAGGTCGTATTTTTTTTTTTTTTTTTAAGTAGTATTTCTATCATTTCCTAAAACATAGAGTATATTAATTTTTTGGGGGGCATTTTTTTTTTTTTTCACCTACCTGTACTGGGAATATATATAAGAGAAGTATTCCGATCATGAAAAATTGAAAATTCAGGGAAAAACTCCTTTAGATGCTCCCTGATTCAAACTCACCAAGTCTCACATAATGGTCTGTGTGTGAACAGCCTATATCAAAAACAATTAGTCGTAATCAACAGAAATTAACTATTTAGCGCATTGTTATGCCTGGGATGTTACAGCAACTTCTTCGATTTGTAACTTTAGAGAATCGATTTTGCACTTACGTATGTTCTTAAAAATTACTCCAACGATTTTGATTAAACTTGGTAAATCAATGAATAATTAAGAGGTCTATATTCTCATTGAAATAGTCCAACAGGACTTAGATGACCAATTTATAGAAAAAGTTTCTCTAAAATACCTTTTATTTTCTTTAATTCAAATAAGTAAACAGTTCTCACTGTAATTAACAACAATAATGGATGAATTTAACAATAATAATGCTGAACAATTTCATAAATAGTTGAAAGAGAAATATTGGAACTGCAGTTCGAATCTGAAAAAACCAAGAGCGCCCAATATATCCTGATCGTATATTAGTAATAAACCATTTTAATCAAATAAGCAAACGGAGCTTGTATTTTTTTTTTATATAATTTTATTTTATTCTGTCTTATAGTTGGGCAATGGCTATACGGATCTTAAAGCTGATTCAAACTTTATTTACAAATTTATAAATGAAATGATGATAAAATAAGAAATAGAAGAGAAAAAATAAATAATAAAACAATATCTTAAACGCAATCATTCCTGTTTACAATATTTACATTCAGTCTGAACAACTCCGAATCGAGCTCCTCCATCCAGTTGTGGAGGAAAGGGACTGGGAAGATTCCGGCACTGCTCTCTCAACAGTGTAACTATTGTAATATCAATAAATTTTATGTAAACTTTTGTTTTTTAACATTTTTATTTAAAATTTATTATAGAACATCGTATAATTGCATTCTACTTGTTAAATTCTCATGGTTTATGATGTCTTAAACATCGAAAAGCCTAATTTTTCACAACGTTTACTGTTGCTTTTACGGTACATGTTTTAATTGTTTCTGTTATTTTTTTTTAGCACTTCAAGCCGCCAGCAGCGTAACCAAGCAGAAAAAAACAGAAGAGACAAGTTGAACCAATCGATTAGTACGCTTGCATCGCTTGTGGTGCCGTACACCTCCTCCGGTAAGAAGGTGGACAAGACCTCAGTTCTTCGTCTCAGTGCTAACTTCTTGATGAGGCATATGCGTAAGTGTTTTTATAAATTAAAACAATTAACTACAGTATACGTTTTATTTTTTTATTAACTTAATCTCATTTGAATTAATAGATGTTAGTGTCCATACTGAATAGCTTATGATGTTTTTTTTTTTTAAAGTAATGAATACAGAAAGGTTAATTTTATAACTTTCAACTTTTTTAGATAAAAAAATAATCATGTTAAAAGCTTTTCCTTTAGTAGTACAACGTCCGCTTACCAGACCTGAATACACTGATTTCAATTTAAGTAATTTGTGATATTGGATCGAAAAATATTAGATACATGTTTGTGTGTTCTTTCCAAAACGCCCTAAGAGCCGAGAAAAAAATATTTTTTACATTTTAGAAATTTGTTGTATTATCGTATGCCGCCGGTACTCTGCATGTATTTAATGCTTATTATTAGGGACCTGATTTTCGTGCAATTGCATCTTTTGTTCCCTAGGTCCAGATTTCCAACCTCGACAAAAATTCGAATCT
Source organism: Halyomorpha halys (assembly GCF_000696795.3). NCBI lineage: Eukaryota > Metazoa > Arthropoda > Insecta > Hemiptera > Pentatomidae > Halyomorpha > Halyomorpha halys. Next base: position 31,072 of record NW_027112496.1, read on the forward strand.
TGGTAAAAATTCAAACAATAGTATTTTAATTTTGCTCAAAATCGCACGTTTTGAGTTTTTTCTGAACAAAATTGCACGTTTTACTCCTTTTGTGCTAAATTATTTTGTTAAATTCCCGATTTTGTGTTTCAGGTGAAAGTTTTTAAAACGCAAATGCACAATTAAAGTGGCACTTACATTTTCCGAGGGGGAACCCACTTTGCTCTAAGTCCGTGGTGGGTGGCGTCCGCACATAATTCTATTTCCAGCTTAGCGTCCGCAAACTTCCTTGGGTTGAAAGCCACTGTGCTATATAAACAGATAAAATATTAATTTTATACATATAGAAAGAATATAGAACCCAAAAATTGAGGAACGTTGATTCAATATTTCTAAAAAGATTATGAGATAAAAAGTAAAGAAAGTAGAAGAATTTAATCGTAATATATATATGCATATCTGTTTTATGAATATTATAGAATACCTAAGCATAAAAAAAACTCACAAAATAAAAGAAAAAGAAATATACATATATATTTTATATTTAAACTAAAAAAAAAAATAATATGTACAAAACTTTTTAATTGAAAATAATGAGTATGTTCTTACTTTGCGAAAAATCGCAAAAAACAAAAACAAATAATAATCAATAAAATATGGATGTGAGCCATATAAACAGAGGTTCTTATAATGTACATGATAAAAACACTCCTAGACTGTAAGATAAATGAAATACGGTTTTCATAAAGGCATTAGTAATGAATCCATAGCTTTAATAAAATTTAAGAGTAGGAATTTGAAAATGAGGGTTTTAAAAGTGCCTAGGGAAGGTGTATAAAAGATTTTAAGAGGGAGAGTTGCGGAAATAGTGGAGCGGGTGAAAAAGGATCGTTGAAATGAGGCAGATCAGTGGAATTGAGTATACAGATTGACGAGATCTTGTGGTAAAGGAATGGAGAGAGAACTTGAATTAGAAATAATAATCAAAAGGAAGGACGTTAGTTGATGATTTCTTTGTATAGGAATGTTCTCAGGAATTATTGTCTACGGGAGGAGGGAAAGAACTCAGCGTTATGATGCTGAAGGAACGTCTCGGTGCACCGTTAATAAATTTTACGTTACTGTTCATAATTATGCCTATTCTGTCCCCAAGGTCCGCTGAGATATATTAAAATATTCACTTTTATACTAAACAAATGTAGAGCTACACAAAAAATAAAGGTCCGTTTTAAGACTATTTACACAATTCATTTTCTTGAATTGTGTTCCTGGCAAAAGGCTTCAGTCGTCATTTCTGTATGATTCCAAGTACCTTTTTTGTAGTTCAGAATAAATAAGAAGACACATTTTTGTTTGTGCATCAGGATATTGCGATGTAGATCTTAAGCTTTAAATACCTAGTATACGAGAGAAAGACAATCCGGAGTGCAATCATAGGAGTATAATAAACTAATTTTATTTTTGTTTATTATTACTCTCCTTGCCGCTTCCCCGATCATCTTTTTCTAATATTGAATCTACAGTGAGCAATGAACACATCATTAAAACACTATTTTATATGTTTTTATATGATATACCTGGTCAATCATTAAAAATAAGTTTATATATATTTTTAGTGGTTAGTCAGGGTTAAGGTTGAGGTTGTGGGATACAACATTTAAACAATGAAACATTTATAAATGCTTACATATAAATACATTAAAAGGTACATACACGTTAGAAGATATTCTTCTTGCCATTGCTAGTAGCAGAGTGGGCTCCTCCGGTTGAATCCGTACATCAAAGGGAAGGGTAGGGGAAGTGCAGTTTTGATTTTTACAACCTGCTGTCTGACCTCTTGGTCTTGATCCCTGTTCGGTTACGTCAGTCAACCTAACCCTGTACTGTCTCTCCTGTTAGGGGTGTTCCAGCTAGTCGCGGCTGGTTCTTAATGATACGTGGTCCGCCACTACTTGTGTAGTCACAAAGGTTTTTTTGTTTTGGCATATCTAACTCACTTCACTTCAGTTCGTGAAATCTAAGTTCCTAATACCACCAGTTTGTTATCATTTATTAATCCGTTGTTTTCTTGGCAGAAGCAAAATTGACAATCGCTCATCACTCCTCATACGAATTTTGAAAGCAATAGACAAATTTCTAAGTACCTTTAATTTTTATTATTTCAAAAAATGTATCTTCCCTCAGTGTTAATAGGAATAAATAATGGATGAATATAAGGTATGAAAGGATTTTATAATTATTCTTTTCCCATGGCAGTTATTTAAATAGTTATATTTTACTTCACTCACTGAAATGATGAATGTAATTAGGGGATTGCCATCCTGAATAAAAACGAAATAACTGTTTCGAAATGTGCTACGAATTATTTTATCTCAAGGGAGTAAGTGAGGGTTCTAAGATACGCGCACCAGATTTTTTCCTTTTTTAAAATCAATATATTGGCCCTAAGAAATCACAGTCTTCTGGGAACCATACTTCTCTTCAGTGTTTGTTAAGTGCAAGGGCCCGGTAAAAAAAAAATTCAATAAATTTCTTAAGATATAAATCCTAATAAAGCTATTCACGTTCAATAATTTTCAAGATACAATACTATCATAACAAAAGTAGTTTTAATTTATTTTGAGAAAACTATATCTAAGGAATGATTAGACGTACGGATGTCTACTTGCACTCACGTTAAAGCTAGTTTCGTGTAATATAGTGCCTATAACTATCCTGCCTAGGAGTAGTAGTTATATGATATTTGACTAAATTAATTCTCAAAATTTTGATTTCTAGTTGCGATCGTGCAAAATTTCGAATTCCACTTTTCGACGGCAAAACACGTTTTGTGGTCTCTTCAGTCCAAATAAACAAGTTAACGCAAAATAGCCTGTGTGTCCTTATTTGTGGTAAGCCTAGCCCAAAAAGGAAAACTCTTAATTTTTTTAATTTTTCTTTAACCGTAAATTTTTCGATTAAATCGATCGATAGTGCCTTACTTTATAGTTAGTTTCAATTTTCTCCAGAACGGCTCTATTGATTTTGATTAAACTCGGCATGTCAATATACAAATAAGTAGTCTTTATCATCGCCTAGCTCTTATCTCCATTGAAACAGTCTGAAAGGGCTTAAGTGATCAATTTTTAAGGAAATTTCTACTAAATTACCTTTAATTTTCTTTATTTGAAAAAAAAAATTACACAGTTCTTATTTTTAGCATTAATAAACAATAAATAAATACAAAATAGTGAAGATTTTTATGAATAACTGAAGGAGAAAAAAGGATAATATCCGACCGAAGCCGCTTGGTCCTTCCTGATTGCATTACAGATCTGTTATCTTTTGTTAAACATTTGTATTCTTGACAGAAATGAAATTTATATTCGTTACCCTTGCCTTGAGAAAATTTAAAATACAAATTATTATAGTAACAGAAAAATAATTTTCTTTAGTTCATAATTTTCTCCCTTCTTGCTCTTTTCATTTAATAATAATAATTTTACAAATGTTTTTTTTTCCTAAATTTCGAAACAATTATAACTTGGAGGAGCGGGACGACCGTTTACCGCCACAAATGAAGAAAATATTGAGCGTTCACGTGAGTTTCACGTGCTCTTAGACAAACGAGTAACTATTGACGAAGTTGCATATCTCAGCAAATTAGTCACAATTCTGTTTACGAATCATCCACAACAGACTTTCATAAAGTTTGTGCAAGATGCGTCCCAAAACAACTCACACTGTTGCATAAACAAACCCGCTTGGGCACCTGCCAAAAACATTTGGATCGCTATGGTAACGAACGACATCTTTTAGACAGGATTATTACTAGTGACGAAACATGGATCCATTATTACGAGCTGGAGAGTAAATGGCAGAGTATGGAATGAAAACATCCAAATTCACCGTGGAAAAAAAAGTTCAAGACCCAACCGTCCGCAGGAAAACTGATACTTACGGTTTTTCTGGATTCACAAGGTCCAGTACAATAACATTATGAGGAAAGGGGCACAACAATAAATAGTGTAAGATGCTTACTGCCAAGCTAAAGCCTGAAGCAACACCAAGGACTGTTGTCAAAAGGTGTTGTTGTTGCACGACAATGCCTGTCTGCATACTGCTGCCCACACTGCCGAAGCGCTCGAGAAACTCAATGTTGAAGTACTGGCTCATCCTCCATATAGTACAAGTGTCGGGAAGAAAAAAAAAGCAGTTATCTCACACCAATTTTTTATTACTTTAATTGGTATTAATTACGGTAGGGGGAATAAAAAATGGCGGCTGTTTCAAAATCATAAAAAAACAGTAATTTTTCATTTGGAGGTCTATATCTTAAAAACTACCAACAACACCAGAAAATCTAAGAGCACATTATTTAAATAAGAGTAATTTTGGCGAAATATTAGCCCTAATAGAGCTATTTACGTCCAATAGTTTTCGAGACATAGCCTTTTAAAAAGCAACATTTCTGAGATATCAGTAATCAGTTAATTTATTTTGAGAAGTCTATATCTCAGGAACTATTTGACGTACAGATGTCTATTAGCAATCAAATTAAAGCTAGTTAAATTCACTATAAAATACTTAATAATGATTACCTTCGTAGGAGTAGTAGTTTTTATGATATTTGACAAAATAAACTCACAAGATTTTCGTATAAGATGTTGGATTTTTGAAAAAAATATGTCTCTACACCCGTAAGACTTGCATATGTCTGCCCACACTCAATATAAAGGAAATTTAACTTCCTTTAAAGTAGTTTATGACACTTATCTTCGTAGAGGTAGTAGTTTTTATGATATTCGCATATGAATATAAATTTGGCAAATGAAAATTTGTCCTAACAACTATAAATTAATTTATTTTAGTAATTAGCAAATTTCATGAAAACTACTACTCCTACGAAAATAAACGTTATAAACTATTTTATAGCTCATTAAACTAGCTTTAATTTGAGTGCTAATAGACATCTGTACATCAAATGGTTTTTGAGATATAGATTTTTCAAAAATGAATTCACTAACTACTGTCCTTCTGTACGTCCATACAACATTTTTATGAAATTTTGAGTTTTAAAAAGCTATATCTCGGGGAACTATCGAACATAAATAAGCTCTATTAGGGCTTACATTTTAGCAAATTGACTCTACTTTGAATGATGCTGAAGATTTTCTATTGTTGTTGGTAGTAGTAAAGATATACAGCTCCAAATAAAAAATCAATTATGTTTAACGTTTTGAAATAGCCGCCATTTTTTATGGCCCCTATTTATACTTGGCAGAATCATCTATTTTAATAGTAATTATACCTAGTTTTCAATTAAGTAATCAAAAATTGGGGTGAAATAACTCCCCTTTTCTCCTCTTGGGCTCTTGTACTAATATAGTCTCGATCTTGCCTGACTTTCATTTGTTCAGTCCACTCAAAGAGGCATTAAGGAGTCGACGATTTACCTCGGGCGAAGCAATGAAAGAAGCGGTGCATTCTTGACTCGTAGCTCAACCAAAAACCTTCATTCATGAGTGCATCATAAAGCTTGTACAACGATGGACCAAGTGCGCTGAAAAGCAAGGGGACTAAGTCGAAAAATGACGTACTTGTAAGTTCCCATTTGATTACAATAATATTTTATAGCTATATTGCGGACAATAATTGACTTACCGTCGTGTATATGGAATATATAATAAAGCGAAATGAAATAATGTGATCGGATTACGGTTCGAGTTTTCGACCGGAATTTATAATCCCCTGATTTGAAATAACCAATGTGTAATCCCCTGATTCGAAATAACCAAGTCTCGCAAAAGAGTGTGTGTGAACCAGCCTTGATCAAAAATGAAGAGTCATACTTAATAGAAATTACATATTTTGGGCGTGTACGCCTGGGATGTTTCAGAAACTTGTTTATTAAACTCTCTAAAAGTAAGTGATGTTTTAATATAGGATTGATATTATTCTCATTGAAATCGCCTGACAAAGATTTTTAGGTTTGACAAAAATGAGGTAAGATTTGTTAAATAAATTCCTATAAAGTTACCTTAACTTTTATTGATTTAAAATAATTCAGCATTTCACATTTTTACTAGTAATACAAAATGGATAATCTATTTTGTTAATGTAGTAATATTTTGTCGCCATATTTTTTAATTGTTTAGAATATATTACTGCCAATCCCATCATTGCCGCAATTAGAGAAAGTTATTTATTGGACTTGATTCTGTACTACCCGTGCAGGAGGAATAGCGAGTTATGATACTGGTTATCAATTTATTTTATGTCGAAATTTATTACGTAACTCTTCGTGAAATAAAAGTTGAAGGTTTGGCAGCTAATGATTTTACTTCATGAAAAAAAATAGGAAAAATGTGGAATTGGCAAAGTCATTAAAATATCAAGATTGTGGAACGAGATCGTACCTGACCATCCAGGTCATATCATCCAGCCCTCTGGGTGTGATCATTCCAACTAACAGGTTTCACTTCTTATTTTGCAATCACTTATGCAACTTTAATTGCGAATTACATGCCAAACCAACGTTTAGTTGGACTGTCATACATTTTGTTGAAATACAATACTCGCCATAGTCAAATTTTATAAAATATCAAATTTCCGCATTTGAACCCATAAGGCACAGACGAAGTCTGGCTGTTTACTGCAATATCTCGGTTATTGACGACAGCTTGTTCATTTGTCCAAACTGTTCAACAGTTAAAATTTGTAAGACCTACATTGTGGATGGAAACGTCTGCAATCAATAAATAGTTGATAACTATTGTTGTTCAGTTTGATTATATTAGTTACAAAGTAATATTTTTTATCTTCATACCTTGAAATTGTCAACATTATTGTTCCATTGATAACACCTTAAAATCTAATAATATCGTTTATATTTTAAGTTAGTTTACTTATACATTTCGCTAAAACTTAATGATATGTACTGAGAATGAACTGTTGGTAAATGTATATTTCCTAATTTTTCATAATGTATAATTTAAGGAACCTAAACGTAGGTTTTTAAAGTTTTTATCTTGTCCCAATACTTGAAACAATTTTGATTTGTTACGGTATTAGTCTAATTAAACTATCCTATTTTCGTGTTGTCAATAAAGGCTTGACATTCTAAAATCAGTTTTTAGATCCACATCCACACCCTGCTACCTCGTTTTTATTTATGGATTTAACGCGTGTGAACTTTGGACTTGATTTGAATGATTATTCGAAGACTACAATTATTTTTGTTGTATTTATTTTTTAACTAACGTATTAGGATTTTATCAACTCTTTTTATTAATTTTTTTTTCTTAGCGGTCATGTACTGGCGTTTTAGATTTTAGCCATATACAGAACTATTATTTATTAATTTAAGCTTAGTTAATTAATGCGATTTATTTATTGTTATAATTATGGTTCATTTAAAATAAGTAACTCTTAAATATTGAATCAACCTATATGAATAAGTCAGTTCATAATAAAATATGCCTAAGTGTCGTGCAATACAGTGTTTGCAACGATTGAAGGCGCAAAACCAACATAAAGGCCTGGTTATTGTTCTTTCTCCTCATACAACTGTATCTATATTATTTCTAAACTTGAAATTGATTTTACTCAGGTGATTAAGTGGTAATTGAAATAGGTATTTTTACTTGCATTTAACTATACTTTGTTTTTATAACCTCCTTTCTAGTCATTTCTAACATACGGAGGGGAGGGGGGGTTATGTAGTGGTAACCATCACATTTTAATGATGGTGGAAGATCAAGTTTTCATTTTGCGAGACCACCACAAAAATAAAAATCGACCCCCTAAGCCCTATTCGAACCGGCGCCGTTGTAGTCGTGAGGTAATCGCGCACTTACATATACATAAAGGCCAAGTTTTACGATTGTGATCAATTTGGAATTTAATTTTTGGACGGTAATGTGTATTTGTTTTAAGGCCTCCCGAGTCTTATTATGGACAGTTATTATGCATATATAATAGGTATGCCTGGTATGTTGCAGCTACGTCTTCGTTCAAACTGACCCACCGGATATTGTACTTTATATAATAGATTTTGCACTTAGGATTTGAAAAAATATTCTAAAGATTTTTGTTTTTTTTTAACTCGATAAATCAATGTAAAATGAAGTGATCTTTTGTATCAAATCGCTCTTATCCTTATTGAAATATTCTAACAGGACTTAAATGACGAATGTTTAAAAAAAGCTACACCTAACATACTTTAAATTTTGTTTACTTAAAATAATTTATCATCACATATTTTCGTTAGTAATGAAAAATGAATAAATATAAACTATGACATGATTTAATAATTAACTTCATGAGGGTGTTAAGTAAAAGTTGTGTGATCCACGCACTGCACCAGATTATTTAACTTAAAATTTAGGTTAGTTTATCTGTTACCGTATAGAAAGAGCTCTGCCGCTCTGCCCCAGTGTCTTATTGTCGTGAAAGTACTAACATGACTGAAAACTATCATGCTTGTTTTATCCGTAATGCTTTGCTCTTCTCGGGTGGTCAGCTACTCTGGTCGACCAGTACTCATTTACTGTATAAAAAATAGTAGATAAATTAATTTAGTAAATTGGATTTTTTTTTTCAAAACTATATCTTTTCACAGTTATCTACGATATTAATCATTTTTTACTTCTGAAGATGGTTGTTTAGCTCATTTTACATTTTTTCCTTATCCTAGAGTTGACTATGAAAATAATAGACATTAGTTAGGATGTTGATATTAAATGGTTAAAAGAGTATTATTTTATTAAATAGTTATACAAAATTTAGTTAAACTGTTCTAATAATGCTTCAACAATTAAAAAAGTTTACTATGGTAATTTTTATAATAATCCAGTCCCAGAATCTCATGAGGTACTCTTGAGATCTAGATATGACGTAACGGGCACTTAATAACTAGATCTGTTATTTTCAGAGAAATAAGCTATTACACAACTCTCCAGAATTTACTAAACTGGAATTGCAACATTTTTTAGCACTGAGCACGTGTAAGAATAACAAATTAACAAAAAATTACTTTATGGCAGTGGTTCCCAACCGGTGGTCCGCACGAGGATTGGAGTGGGCCAAAGGAGGGTGCGGCCATACCTGTTTTTTTGTGGATTCATTATAATTATTTTATTAATTATCATTCTGATCATTGGGTGTTAACTAAAAGGTTTTAACATATGAATGCACATTATAAGTGACTCAAAAAGCACTTATAAGCTTTTTAAGTCTGGAATAGAGGTGGACTTAATGGCTTCTATGAGTTGGGAACCACCGTTACATGGTTTATTTTAGAATAGTTACATTTAGGAAAAAATATTTAAATTGAATATTTTTCTACATTTTTTTAGGTGTTATTATAGTGATCCCAAAATTTTATTATATTTTTCTCTATCTTATTTCAATATCCAACTATCATCTTATACCGATTCTGAAAAAGCTACCGATAGAGTTTTATTTTTTCGATTTTTGATTTTTATTGGGTTTTAAAATAGGTTCTTAGCGTTTTTTACTGACGATTTCAATAAAAACTTCAGATTTTTGTAAGTATTTTTAATCAATTATATGTGATCTATTTTGATTTATTACATGTTACTATCTTTCAGGTAATTTTTTAATTCTTCCTCCCAGAACTTCTCAGATTTTTGCGCAATGAACTCCTCTATGCGTGTTTTGCAGTCCTCCAACGAATTAAAGTGTTTCCTGTTAAGAGAGTTTTGAAGGACCCGAAATAAGTTAAAATCTGTTGGGGCAAGATCTGGTGAATAGGGTGGGTGGGGGATCACATCCTAGCCAAACAACAATAATTTCTGCTGGGTCTGCAAAGACAGGTGAGGACGGGCGTTATTGTGATGGAAAACTATGCCTTTGCGATTATGAGACACAAATAATTTGAGACACTCGCATGAGATATTTTAAGCGTTTCTACGATGTCTCGTGTCGTAGAGTGAGGGCTGTCTGTGACCAATGCCTGAATTTGGTCATCAACAGTTGAAGGACGACCCGAGCGCTCTGCGCTTTCCAAGTCAAAATTTCCGGTTCTGAACCGAGCAAACCACTTAGGGACGGTGCTTTCTCCTAAGGCATCATCGCCATAAACACTGCAAATTTTGTTAACCGTCTCAGCAGCGTTTTGAGATTCCTTTTCAGAAATAAAAAATCATCAAATTGCGGAAATAAATCTTTTTCTCTTCCATTTTGAGATAGCAAAATACTACTTAAAGATTAGGAATCTCGGTTGAAACTGATTCATAATACCACCTTAACTAATGCTTTTTTATAATATGTAAGCATTACTGACCAAGTAAACATGATTTTATTAACACAGAGAGGATTAAATTGAAATATTGAAAAAACTACGAACTTGTCTTGAAACAAATCCCAAATTTTGAGGTATAAATATTTTTTTAATAAAGTGTTATATCTTTTTTATATTATTAAATTTCAATTCTTTTTTTTTTTTTACCAAGTTCCAATAAAATCTGATGGAGCCAGGTTAAAAAATATTTCTTTTCGCTTGACTTGATGACCCGAATATTTATATTTTCAATAAAACAAAGCATAAAAATTATTATTTACATTACTAGGATAATGTAAATTATAAACGGCTGTCGAGTTATTTAGATGTCCTTCATATAAATATCTTTTATCTCTGATAATTTGATACTTTATTTTAGAATAGGAATAGGCTCTATAAATAGATTTCAAAACAAAGACAAGTGAAAAACAAAGAAACAAAAAATTGTTTTAACACTAACATTTGAATACTTGAAAATTCTAAAAAAATTACTCTATATTCTGTGTTCAAATCCTTACAATTCTTATATTGTGTTCAATTTGTTAGATCTCCTTTTCTTGAGAGGTAATTAAAATTTTGTCGTTTTTCTTCTTTTAAAAAATTATATAATTTTCCTAAATACAAACGTATTTCATTTGACTGAAGAGTTTTCTTTATCCTTTTTATTTAATTAGTTCAATAACTGACAATAGCTCAAAAATTCATGTAAAGAATTTATTTTTTTAACTTTTTATGGAAAACTTGAAGAATAAAAAAAAATGAGTATAAAAATTTATTTTTTAAATTTATTTGTTTATGGCTTTTTAATTAAGAAAATCATCTCAGTCTGTTGTTACAGGCCTTCTCAATAAATCTTTAAAAAGAGAGAAAAATGCTTTATTCATTCATGCCACTGAAATACATCGGGTTGCTACATTACACATCATACTAATTAATCCGTGATCGGACATATATAAATTACATATTCTTACATAATATAACAAAAAAGAAAGGAAACATTTTTTTTCCCAACAGTTTTCTTTTACAATCAATTCCAATCTGCACTCTAAATACAAATATTTCAATTTATTCCTTTTTTCTTTCCCTTTCTTGTCCCTTCCATTCCACAATTTTTATTTCATTTGATCGACAAATTCACTCTCCCAAATTCCTCTTCACTAAAATATAAATGTTCAGATATTTATTTTTTTACCAGTTTTTTTTAATATCTTTCATTTTTTATATTTTATAATAAAATGAGTTTGGTTCATGGTTTCTATTCTATAAATGTTTTTTTGTGTATTGATCCTAAAAAAAAGTTATTGAAAACACTAACATATAACTGTTATTAGTCTAGGATAAAAGAAGCAATAGGGCTTTCAACAGAAGCATACTCACAATGGTTGGTTTGGTAGCTCCCAGTTGACATAATACCTTTACACTTTTAAAAAGTACACTTCGCTCTTGCTACCGATTCAGTTCATTTTAGAAATGTCTCAGATCTGTGCCTTATTATCTTTCTAAAACTTACTATAAATTTCTCTTAGGCCTTCAACCTTTTAGGAAAACTAAATAGATCTACTTTCAGAGAATCGATTTTCATGACTATTACGATTACGTTTCGTATAACCATTTAGCATATATATAATTTTTTTTTAAATATTTACTAATGATAAAAATTAAAAACTACAGTATATTGCTAGCTCTACACAGATCGGAATAATAACGAGGTTATGAGTAAAGGTAGGTTGGCGATATTGAAGCAGTTTTATGTCGTCAGAACTTGGCCAATAAATCTTAACAAATAATTGGCCAAAATGGCCCATACATAATTGTTACCCAAACATGAGAGAGGCGTAAGTAAGGCGAGAATAAAATGGACGGGTTTTTTAAATCGGCCGAACAAGTTGGTACCCGGCCTTCAGGTTCAACCACCCTGGTCTGTGTAATCTGCTTCATGAATTTTTTTTAGCATATATATTAATTTTGGCCGTTAGTTCTATTTCAGGGTTGTTTGTAATGTTCCTCTAAGTGTTTTTATAATTTAACTGCTATTCTATTTTGTCTTCATTATTTATTATTTTCATATCCCTAGCGGGGCTTATAGCAACTCAAGGCTACTTCAGTTTCTCCATTGGCTCTGTCTCACATGAATTATTTTCAATTTCATTTGACGTTGTATTGTATTGTCTTTACATCGGCTCCTAGACCTTCTTTTTTTATTTAATTATTTCAAGGTAATAACCAACGTATGGGTCATTATTGTATTAATTTCCGAAATAGTAAAGAATAGACTTGTAATTTAGGACTTTTAGGCTATACCCTTGACCACACACTGGGTCCGAATTCATGGCTATTATTATATTGAAGTGTGAAACTATTGGAACCTGTGGTAAAATTTGATTAAATTTTATGGTAGAGCTTGGAATGATGGATAAACTGAAAAAGTTTATCCACGGCTTATTTGTTATTCTGCAAGATGGATTGGGGATCCGCTGGTACATCATATAACGATTTGAGGGAATTATATACTCGGCATTCATTCAAAATGTGTTTAACAGTCAGTCCTGTTCCACAAGTTTGACATACAGTTGGAGAATCGCAGGCCATAAGATAATCGTGGGTCAGACCATTGTGTCTTTAAGGATGTGCTTATCTCCTCCTTCTCGGAACTATTATTATGGTTTTCCTAATAATTATTTCTAGCTCTAGCCTGCTGGTTTCAGTTTCGAGTTTTCCAGCGGCATTCTTTATTGAGTTCAGCGACCTTGCTACAATAGCCGCATCATCTTCATTGGCTTGCAGCTGTTTGGCGGCTCCGCTCTATTTGAGGTGGCTTGAAGAGCTATGTTAAAAGAGTACAGTTCTAGTGAGTTTCCCTACCTGAGCCCAATCCCAGTCTGGAAAAGATCTATGATACTACTTCCACAACACTTTACTTTCTATTTCATATTTGTCTTTGAATATTTTGCCAGGCACATATAATTGGTAGGTTTTGCTCTTGTATAGTTCACAGTATGTGAGTATTATAGGCTGATTTATAGTCCATTTTCATCCAAATTATTTTATTGTATTCTTTCATTTTCTCGTATCTTACTTGACCACTATAGATCTATTACGACTCCTTGATATTTTCCAATTCTTTTTTCTACAAAACCTTTTATTTTTTCTTAATATACCTTTTTATTTGGAATTGCAGTTTCTTAATTTTGTTCGATTTAATTTTAATAGTATTTCTATATTAAATTAGAAATCGTTTGGTTTATTTTCTCATATATATGTTTGATGGATAATTTATTTGGCTGATACAAACTTATTTATTAACGAACAGATTATATTTTAAGTTGTGTTTATATTATTATTTATTTTGTATATCATTTCCTTCTAAGATAACGAATTTGGAATATTGACTGGTATTTTTAAGTTTATTTTGTTTTCAATTTTGTTCCATTTCAAGTAAATTTATATATTTTCTCTGTATATTAGTTATATTTCTGTTATCACTTAACTGATTTACATTGTGTATATTAGTTGTCTTAAGGAATGTAATAGCTGTTAGCAGCTCCTTAAATTGCCACTTGTAATTACCATTAATTACAAATATCACTACACAAATGGATCCCATCTGTGCTTGTTAGGTGCCTAAATAATATAATGGCATGCACTCTTTTTATTTCTATGAGATTTGGCTGTTTTTTTTTTTTTTGGCTTTTTTTTGTGAGTGAGGGTACACGTTAGCCTACCAATATCTATTTTATATCTGGAATTGAAAAGTAGTTATGAAGAAACGTCATATGGACCGAACAAAATAATAATTTTACAGAAAATGTAAGATTTAAGAAATGGAATCCTCTCTATTGACTTCATTCGAGTCCAAATGATGGTAAGGCCCGAAAGACGGTCACAGGTACTCCGCAGAAACTAGATATTGGAATATAGGAGAGCACTTGAATGAAATATTTGGAACACTAGCGTGATCATTTCCTACCGGGATTGTTAATAATTTTTGACTATATATCTAAATTTGATATTTTTTGGAGCTGTTGCTTCTTGTCACTGATATATAATGAGTTTGCTGTTCACTGTTGAATGAATTTTATTTTTTTCTGGATCAAAATAAAATCTGTCTGAAATGGATGGGCATAATGCATGTTAATTTGGATCTCAAATAACGTCACTGATATTTTTTATCTTTCTTTTAAATACTACCGAAATCCTGTGAAGGAGTTTCTTATTCTCTTAGAAACTAATATTGAAACGCTTAAAGAAAATTAACATAACCAACTGTTTCATATTTAAGTGGTGTCTATAATAGTAGTTCAGGAACAAAATATACAACCTTATTGTATTTTACTTATATAAATTATTTGTCACGAGAAAAACATCCTCTCTGTTATATGGGATTTTTTTAAGTAGGAAATTGCAGCTTTTCATCGAAATAAACTATCCAGAACTCGTAAAAATGAAAAAGGTATTATCTTTATCTATCGTTCTTTATCCATCTTCATCATTCTATATTCCTTAAATATATTATTCATGGTCCTGGAATGGATAAAATATTCCTAAATGAATGCTTTTATCATCTTATAACGAAAGTTGGACCCTGATTTTTTTTTTTAATTTGAATAAATAATTAAATAATTCACTTATACTTATAGAAATGTAATCGATTAACATAAAATTTTATTTTTTAAATTATATGATGAATAATCACAGGTACTACTTGAGAATTAATTTAATAAATAAGTATTGATCGCTCTAAAACCGTAATAAATTAAATAATTTTTATTAAAATTGCATGGATGATCGGTTTCGATTAGTATAGCTATGTTGATTATCTGATTAGACAAACTTAAATTGGTTTAAAGTTATCCACAGAGCTCTCATTCAACAATTTAAGTTCAAGATTAAACGAGATAGAGTTTTCCAATTAAAATATTTATGCATTCTGTAATTTATTTTAGGTCTCAATTACTATGTCAGATTACACGAACGTGTAAACTAGGTTCATCACATCAAAACCCCTGTAAACTTAAGAAAAAAGAAGGCGTTCTAATCATTGTCTACTGACTACCTGTAATATTTGCACATTGATACATTCAAAACTTCAATCGTTACACATCCACCAAAAAAAGATTTTGATTGGAGAAGTTTGTCAGGGGGTATGGTCAGCAAAGAACAACATAAATAAACAAAATCATATTTATTTATTTTTAATCTATTTATTAATTTATTTAATAAGCTCACTATTTTTCATTGTCTGTCATAATGTTCAATTTGTAGATTCAATTTATTTATTTAATTTTTTTTTTTCGACACTACTTGCATATCTTATATTATACATATCTTCTTACCTACATGGTATTATATTTCATCTGTCACTATTTTCAATGTACTACCATACAATTCCACGAATATCAATCAATTAAAAATTTTGTACTATTCAATTATCAGTTATCAATTTTTATCATTTATGATTTAATTCAATATTTTGTATAATTCTAAATTTGTTTGTATACTATTCCTTTTCAATTGTATGTTACTCTAAATTTTGTTATTATCTCTTTTGTTCTATAGCCCTGATAAAGACCAGAAACTCAGATCGAAACGTCGGCATAAAATAAATAAATATGGTTTTGTTTATTTATGTTCTTCTTTGCTGACCGCACCCCCCGACAAACTTCTCCAATCATTAATCTACGGTCAACTATCTACACCTCATTAAAAAAAGATTTTATTTTATTATGAATTGAGTATATTCCGAAGAAAATGCCGTGTACTGAGGTTTCTTCCTTTTCTACCGCTTCTACAGTTTGTTTCAAATCCCAATGCAGGATTGTCACTACATGTAACAAAAAGTATTAAGTAATAAACAAAAAAATAAATTACACTAATGAATGCACGTTAAATTTCGGCTTTTGGTGTCCAAATTTAATTATAAATTATTACTTATCTTTGAAAAATACTATTCCAATATAAATTATCAAAAAAAATTTTTTTGAACTGTCTGACTGGACCTCTTATAATAAAAAAAATTATGATAATCACCTGGGAGAAGGGAGTTTAATTGATTATTTCCTTATTACATTTTTTCTAAATTAATATAATTGTATATAGTTAACAACATAATAATGGTTTTGAACGTAAATAACGGTTTTCAACACCTAATCTATTGACTAATTTAACATTGGTTTTAAAAATTAATAAAATAAAAAAAATATATAATATTAGAATTTAAAAGACAACCTAAAATACAATATTATGAAGGAGATGGTCAGGGATGTGGTCACAAGAAAACAAAAATAGTTAATTATTTTATATTAACTGTATTAAGCCCCTGACCATCTTCTTTATAATTTGAATCAATATGGTTAATTGTTTATAACCATAGTATAAATTATTATTTATTGTTGTTAACCATTAGTATAAAATACAATATGTTTACTGTGCATTACTTCAACTCTTATTAAAGTACGCCTACTATTTAATTAAGGCAAGCATTGTTAAATACCCTTATGCATTAATATATAAATTATTAAATATCACATCGATAACAACTTTTAACCAGTACCATTGTGTTTCAGATCTCAAGGAGAATGAGCAACTTGCCGTACCAAGCGAATGGTGTCAGAAGCTGCTCGATGTGAGTCAAATTGTTAAGCATTAAATTTATAGTATTCGTAATTTATGTACAGAAAGTAATTGGTTTTTATGTATCTGCTTTTAACAGGAATTGCAGGGAATGTTACTGGTTGTTTCGTCTTCCGGGAAAATAATCTTTTGGTCTGAAAACGTCGAGTCTTTCCTTGGACATCAGCAGGTAAGGTTTGAAACGTTATTATATAATTTATTTATTTAATATCAGCATTTCCTTGAATAAAGGTATTTCTAAAAATTGTAATAAGTAACTATAAAATAAGGAATTGGTTAAGAAATATGATTCTTAAGAATATAATATATAGTTCGTAATAAAATAATTTTAAGACAATAAATCGTTTCCTCCTAAGAAATGTTTGAAGTGTGTATTATCATACGGCTAACAAACAAGCTGTAAATAAATGAGCTATAAGCGATTATTGAGGTGTAGATAGTTGACCGTAGATTAATGCTTGAAGAAGTTTGTCGGTACAACAACATTGTTTGTTGTTCCGACAAACTTCTTCAAGTATAAGCGATTATATTTGAAAAGAGGTTTCGAACACTAATTTTTTGTTGGACCATTAAATAATGACCACTATATTCTTCAAGGATTTTGAAAACTTTATTTTTGAAATTAAATTGAAAATTTGACGTTGAAATCATATAATTTGCAGTGTGTTGAAATTTTTAAATTGTTAATTCTTAGATGTTTTTCTCTATGATTAGAGTTTAATTGACTATATTTGAACAGAGGTTTCGAACATTACGAATGTCGACCATTCGATACCATTCAATAATGGTATATTCTTCACTATATTCTTCAAGGATTTTGAAAACTTTATTTTTGAAATTAAATGGAGAACTTAATGTTGAAATTATATAATTTGCAGTTGTTGTTTTTGAACATTACGAATGTTGAATCATTTAAAAATGACCACTAAATTCTGTTCAAGGATTTTGAATTCATCCTAATTTAAATTATGCCCATGGCTATGGAGAAACATTTTATTAAGATTATAGTATAATTTATTATAAATTATCAATCAGAATTATTGAGGAAAAATATTCTTAGAACCTCATTAAAAATACTATCAAATTAATAAACATCTATAGAATAAAAAATTGTATTCAAATGTATTTTTATATTAAAATAATGTTTTATTTATTAATTTAATTTTCAAACAATTTTATTTTATTATATTGTGTGCTGTTTTGGCCTTCTTTTTTTTATATAACTTTGGCCATTTTCAAACTTATTTAGCAAAGATACTATTTACTACTGTTGTTATTTTAGTGCACTTTGTTGGACATTTTATTCAACTATTTTCGTTGGTGATAATAGTATCATTATATAACTGTGTGTGATAGTAACTAGTTATTTAAAAAAGAAATTTGATAATCCACAGACATCTCTGGAGTTTTAAAATTCGTTTCCAAATTGAAAACTTGCATATTAGTTTAAAAAAAATTGTTTTAAAGTAATGTATGAGTTTCATGCGTAATGTTAATTAATATGTTGTAATTAAACAGTCCCAAGAAGAAAAAAAATGCCAAATAACACTTTCACAGAGTTGTACTTATATTATCGAAGAATTTTAATAAGATGTCTAGAATGAAGAATTAAAGAAAAGAATTTAAAATGGCCTAAGTTATAAAAATAAAAAAAGGCCCAAACATCACTAATAGCAATAGAATTATAGTAATAAAAAAATTCTTCTTCTGATTTTTTTTTTTTTTTTTT
>NW_027112496.1:51749-54434 GCF_000696795.3 Halyomorpha halys
TGTACCAGCAGTTTTTGATGTTATTGCGTTGTTTTATGAGAGTGAGTATGTGTTGGGGTGGTGTGCGTAGGTGTATTGGTGTGGGTGTGAATGTGGGTATTGATGTGTTTGCAGCGTCTCGTATGGTTTGTTGTAGAATACCAATGGCCGTACTTATGTCTTGAGGTGAGCTAAGTGTTGTAATGTTGGGTATGTTGTCCAGTCAGCTTGTCGAAAATTGTATTTGATGTCTGTGGGTGGGGTTGGTGTTATGTGTTTGCCTAACTGACTTCTTCTGAAATTATCATTCTGATTGATAATTCATAATTTAAAGATAAATTTCACGAGAATAGAAAAGATATTGCAATTATAATGTTGTTGTTCATAATCAGTATAATTTATTATATTTTATTAACGATTTGCCATTATTCTAAAATATAATGTCACGACTATTTCTTTATTATAAACGTTGGTATCCAACTATTCTTTATTCAACTACTTGTTAGCTCTAATTTTGATTTAAATTGAATTTTTAAAAATATATTTTCTGTTTAAATGTGTATCTCTGAATATTAACGAACTCTCTCAATAATGTTAAGTATGTATTGTTCCAAGGACTATAAAAAATTTGGAATTTCCTTTTTCTTTATCTTTTTTATTTATCATCATTTTTTATTTTATATCAACCAAAGTCTGAATCACTCAAATTTAATGTGATTACACACTTTGGATTTTAGTTCATTAATTTGTTAATTTTAGTTTATGAATCATCAATACTAAAAGCGTTTTCTAGACATTTTACATATGTATTTTACTATAAATAATCAGAGTAAAATTTAAAAAAAAATTGTATTTATGTTAATATCAAAAGAACGTTATAAAAAACTTTGTTCGAGTTTACAAGTTTGATAAACCCCTAAAACAAATCATCCTTGCGACTTTTTAAAGCAATTTATCAGTTTTGTTTTTTTAGCTTCAAATGAAGATATTATGATAATGTTATTCATAAACTGTGACCTAAAACATGTTTTATGGATAAAAATTGAAAAAAATAAATTGGGATAATAAAACAAAACAAGTTTCAACAAGCTTTAATGAGAACATCTTGTACTTTCATTATTCATTTAATACGTGTATAGTCAAAAGCATACATGAACGTTTTCATTTGTAACGGTTTATTTAGTGTTATTATTTTACTAGATAATAAAATATGACACCCCTGTTTTGTTTTTTTGAATGACAGCTTTCCTAACATTAAAAGCGTATTTTATATTCTCTGAAATGGCCTACTCAGGAATTCCGCTGAATCATTTTCACTGGATCTTCTGGTTTCGTTTATAGAGCTAAATAATTCTAAAATTCAGATTAATGCTGTGGACCCTTCCACTCAATATTTCATGCGTTTTATTTTTGTCAATACTGTTAATATATAGATTCGGATTTATTATGAAAACATTATAATACTACTTATAAATGCTATGCGTATTTGTAAATTAGGCTTAACAGTAAATACAATCAGAATATATTAAAGGTTTATGGTGTAGTTTATTAGAAATGTATTTGATTTTAAGTATTTTGTCCATTTCCCTTACTTCTTCCTAATTGCGGACGGGCCTTAAATAAACAAGATATAATGACAGAACAAACATATGATGGACTGTCAATGAATTGAACTATAATTCTACCAAAGAAAAAATGCTTTAAATTAATCTTGAACTTCAAAATGATATAAAACCAAAGGTAGTGAAGCTTTGTATTTGTGCAGGAAAAGAAAAGAAGCTTTATTTCCTCAGGATTTAAATTTATCACTGGCTTTTTACGTTTTAGATAACCTAGAATAAATACCTAGGACTGGTCCCGTAGTCAAATTTGTTTGCGGACATAATCGATTGAACCATTATTCCCGTCTTTCAGTCTCAGTTACACCCGCTCAAAAATATTTATCTAGATCGTACAATTTGGTCCAAATTCGAAAGGTAGTCTGAATCAGTGAGACAATGGTCAAGTATTGGTTCAATTAACCCAGCGCATAATTATATGCTGGACAACCAACATGTTCTAAACAATGCTTTGTTTTATTATTAGAATTGAATCAACATTCATTGTAAACGAAATTACTCCTGTTACTCATGTTAGGTTATTGTATTATACTGTAAATAATTATCAGTTTAAATTACTTTATATAAATTGGTTTAAAAAAAATTAATAAATCAAGTATTGTCTACTTTATTTGTTCTAATAAATTTATATTTTTGAGTTTATGTATTATAATTTTTTTAAATTCTAAATTAGAATAGTGGGGTGTGACCTGCTGGGGTTAATAATATCAAGGGAAAATGGAGAATTAGGTTGGGGGATAAAATGTACAAATCCCATCGACAAAGAATGCCGAGGGCGATTGCGGCATACAATCATTCCGTACATTCAGTTACCGGGTTTTCGCAATTTGAGATCCTCTTTGGGCTTCGCGGACACCGACGGGACTATAAGGGCACGGCAGCAGAGAGAGAGTAAATACACAACAACCATGTTGCTCGAAGAAAGTTTTGGGAAAAAGGCCCGGGGAAGTATGGAAAAGGAAAAGGAAAAATCCAGGAGGGTGGTTCGGGAGAATTTAAAGTTCTCAGATAGGATGGGACCGATCAAAATCGGGATGATCGTATACAGAAAGTTGAAAAAATATATATAAATATACTACACACAAAA
>NW_027112496.1:54500-62874 GCF_000696795.3 Halyomorpha halys
ATAGTTTTGATTTCTCTAATCTGGGCTCTACTTTTTCTGTTATGACTCGTTTAATTTTTCGCCATTGGACCCAGTCTTAAATAATTTTCGATATCATGTTTCCTAAGTTTAGGAAAATACATTTAATAATAGAAAAGAGGTTAATACAGTAATGAAAATGTGCAAAGAAATTTAACAACTTATGGTTTAGTTATTTTTCTAATTTTAGAAGAATATTGTATTGTTTTTTAAGCCGTACTTTTAAACGATTTTATGAATATTATCAACAAATTTGGAAGGTCAAGGACACCGTTCTACAGTGAACAACAACCAAGCGAAGTCCTAGTTTTGGATCCAGACCCGAACTAAACTCCAAAAGAACTATTTTATATTTATAATATTTCCACTATATTATATTCTTACCCAGAAATAGTTTGGAATCTACGCTGACCATTGTACTCATTTTTTTTTTATAATTAATAATTTTATAATTGTTAAATTACATTAGAAGTATCAGTTCCCTCTATAAACTTTACTAAGTATAAATTTTTATTTCATCAATTTCACATAAAAATATCTGCACTATTTTGCACGCGATTGCAATTCTTATCTGATTATAGATGAATCAACATTCATTGCTTACGAAATTACATTTTAAAGTTTTATGTATTATGTTTTTTTTTCTAATTATAATGTTTACCTAATTGTTACTGTTAGGATGTAACTTGTTTAATTAACCTGATTTATATTTATATTTCACAGATAAATTTGATTAGTCATTATTTTGATACTAATTTTCGTTCAAATTTATATTATTTTAATCAGTGTTGAAAGAAACGATTTCCTATGTATCTATTTCGATTTTGACTGAGACAGCTACCCACGAAATTTTATTAGAAATTTTTAAAAATAATTGAATAGTTTTTTTTTTTAATCAAAAGTGAGTGTTTTTATGTCTACATTCATAAGTTACTTTTGGAAAGTTGTTATGGAAGTATCCCCCCATGTTGATAAGTTCAATTTTATTGAAAATTTTGCTTTGTAAAACTTATTGAATAGGAAAAAATTAAAATTTAAAAAACTTTTCAAATAGTGTTCAGTTGCGATTCAGATTACTTTTTTCGTATTGTCATATGCTTCATTTATATTTCACGGAATTATATTTTATAGTCATTAATTATTAGATCGACTGTACTATGTATATAATTAAATCATTATAGATTGAAATTTGTATTATAAGGTGATGGGCAGTCTGTTGCTCATTACTTTTATTGATATATAGTTTTCCGCACTGTCCCGTCATAATATATTTTATAATGTTGTTTTTTATCAGTTGAATGAGTATTTATTCATTAAATAACAACTATTTATTCCGTCACGATCAGATTTTCACTGAGGAAATGCCCTTGAGCTGCTGATAGTTCCCGGATGACGTTTTCTGAACAGGTAGTAGCTAGGCCTAGAAATGCAACTGCAATTGCGTTTTCTAGCTGCGTTGTCTTTGCAAGGTCATTATTATACCTCCGTCTGCTTCAATGCACGACCTAAGGACCTTTTTTGTCTTCAAACATCATTTCCTTTGTCAAATCGCTTTTGACACTTACTTTGTTAGTCACAGTTTAAATGCACCTCTTGCGATTCGATCTTCAACAATTCATAGCGTTTGATCATGTGGACTAATGCTAGTCGTTATTATTATTTTTTTTTTATTCTCGCGATGATTATGTAAATATCACGATGAGGAAACGTGTTAGCCATAGTTCGATCCAGGAACCTCAAACAAAAACATTTCTTCTTTTCTGATAGATTTTCTTTTATGTCTCAGTAAAGTTTTACTATTACTAAACCTAAAATCTGATTTTGGTGTTTGTTTTTTTTTTTGTATTTTAAAAATTATAAAATTGATCACTTCTCATAATATTTGCAACCAAATCTTATTTATGATGTCTCATGTGGATTTTTGTGTTCTCCTTTTTAAATTATATGTTTCGAAACTATTAACTTCAACCAATTATGGACGTCGGGTAATAGTAATAATTAATCAATATTGATACTATATTATGTATATAATAAAAAATAATTTAACAAAATCATTAATAACATCGATTACCAAAAATTTGATCTGATAACGAAACCATGATGATACCAAAAATGAATTTCTTTCTCATCCATCACGTAGTTTTTTGGAACTTCGATTTTAATACCAAGTTTTGTAAAATAAAAATCGATACAATCTTTCATAGCACCTAGATTACTCAACCGATCAATTTCAAATTTTTATAATATACTAAATGCAACAGACCGGACGGACACTACTAGGCCAATTTAAATTTATAATATTAAGCATTGTATTTGTAATAGTTTAAATATAGGTTAAGTGACTTTAAATTGCTTTCAAATCTCTAATTTATTGTTACTATCAGAAAGAGGGAAAACTCTTTTTTCCAATGAAACCAGAACATTTGAATTTGGTATTGGATAATCACATCTAATAAATGTTTTTCAAGTTCAGAAAATGTGCAAACTCTTTCCGCAAATTCAATTTTATAATTTTATATAATCCATTAAAAGAGAATAGCAACAGGGAAGACAGATTTTTTAGAAAATCAATATTATAATTGTTTATATTTAATGAAATGAATACGCAAAAAAAAAATATGTACATGTAATAAAATTTTACGTTCATAGATACTTGCATTATTGAATTTAATAAGTGTCAGAAAAAGTAAGTTTTTACCCGGGTTTTTTAAATTGACAGCAATTTCGAACGCATCTTTCTTTTAGTGCTCTTTGATATTAATTGGTTTAATTGTGTCTTTTAGCAATAAATGAACTGAGAGGACTCCATGGTCGATCAATAATGGACACAATACTGATATTTAAATAAAAACAAAGTTGGATATCCCATCTTTGTATATATAAATCGCAAAATTATTGGAAAGCAAATTAACAAAATTGTTATTTCTTGTTCTTTTTATTTCATTGATTTAATTTAATGTAAAAAAAAAATTCTGGTTGGTTATAAGGCTCACATTTTAAAGTTTTCAAACCTATTTATTTGTTAAGAGGAGAAGATGGTCGAGGAGTGCGCTCAGCAGGAAAAACACAAATGAACATATTTGTGCCGACGTTTCGCCCTGATTTTTAGATCTTCATCAGGGCTATAAAAACAAAAAAAAGGATAACAACCATCATTCAGAAAGAAAAAAAATAATAATAAAATAAATTAAAATATAATAATGAAATAATAGACTAACAAATTTGGAAATATTCATAACAATGAAATGAAAATATAAACTAGTTGATTAATGATTATGGAAAAAGACTGTAGTAGTTTGATAATATTATGTATATACATATAAATGTGAGTAATAAATAAATGATGCAATGGGTAAGAATGCTATATTGATGAGTAACATTAAAAACCTTATAGTTGTATAGATGAGTACAAAGAATTAATTAAATTAATAATGGAGTGTATGTAAAAACAATATTGTAAAAAGAAATAACAAGGAAGAAGAAATATATGGAGAATAGGGAATGAAGAAATAGAAGATACGAGAGAAAGAACATACAGTTATAGGAAGATAATTCTGGCTAAACTGTTTTAAATTGCTGGAAATGCTGCTAGAGTACAGGTAGGCAAAAGACGTTAGATAAACAGACACCTAATAGTCAAAAGATCGTAGAGATAAAATAGTTGATAAGAGAGTAAAAAAAAACATAAAAAGGGGTCAAAATGTAAAATTATGAGAACCCAAAAGGTAATAAATTGTATCAATATATAATGGGTATTTAAAACGGATATTTTAAGGGAGAGTATGTAAAAACAATGTTATAAAGAAGAAGATGAAATATGGTGATTAGGAAATGAAGAAAATAAGAGATATAAGATAAGAGAGAAAAAAAAATGTATAACTTTTTGGTTATCCTAATGAAATTAGATTTTCTTGTATCATTTATTCTTGAGGAAGCTAAATATTTTAAAATAATTATCTAACATATAAAGTTATTGAAGGTAATGGAGAGTGACGAAGAACACATAAATTTCCATATTAATCGGGTGAGAAAAAATAAGGTAATCATTTGTTATAAATTAATACGTTGTACTATCAGCAATTTGTATTTTCACTTACATATGAGTGGATGAAAAGGGAAATAATATAAGGAACAATTTTGTGAGAAAAGCGGTTTTTATTTCCTCTTACCTAGTTATGAAATAAATTGTGATGGGAAGTATTTCCATCTTGAAAAAATACGAATTTTTTTTATGGAAATACGCGTTATTAAATCCTCTGAGTTTGTAATATCCCTCTAAACTGCCCCCGCACGGTCATCTGTTCTGACTCGGAATCTGCCCTCAAATCTTTACAAGATCCATTTTCAACACATCCATTAATAATAGAGTTGAAGCAGCATTTGAAAACTTTGAACAACATGGGTTGTAGGGTCTTGTTTTTATGGCTGCCAGGTCATTGTGGGATCACTGGGAATGAAAAGGCAGACTCGCAGGCCAGACTAGCTATAAAGACAGGCCAAGTCGTAACATCATCAATATGCAAAGATGTTATTTCATGGATAAAAGAAATTGGATGGCAAGAGTGGCAAGATGAATGGTTCACCATGAGAGACAACAAGTTAAGAATGGTCCAACAGACAGTGAAACGCTCAACCAGAAACTTGAATCTGCTACGGAGAGAAGATGTGGTATTAACCCGTCTTCGGATAGGCCATACTCGACTCACTCACGGTCATCTCATGAAAAAAGAAAATGCACCGACGTGTCGCTACTGTGGAAACGATCTCACCGTTAGGCATATTCTCACTGAATGTATAGCTCACGAACCACATCGGTTCTCTTCAGATTTACAGGAAATGTTGAGCGAAGATCCCACAAAAATAACAAAACTTTTTCACTTTCTAAAAATCATTAATATTTATGATCACATATAGTCTAACTAATTGTAATTGTAATTGTAAAATGTAAATTGTAATGTAATGTAACTTGTAATAGTAATAGTAATTGTAATTTTAAATTTAATTTTAAATTTGTAAATTGTAATGTAACTTGTAACAGTAACTGTTAATTTTTAAACTTTCTCACTTTGTAATTATATATATCTTTCTCACCTTGTAACATTGTAAATATGTCAATAGTAATGTACAAACTTTGTAAATTCAGTGTAAATGACCCTAGTGGTCGAAACACTTAAATAAATAATCTAATCTAATCTAAATCCTCTGAGTCCGAATAACCGAGTTTCACAAAGTAGTCTGTGTGTACTCATCCGTTTTGAGCTAGAATGTTCACACACAGACTATATGACTATATTACTATTTTTTTCTGCATTACTTTTTTCTTTTACTTTCTCTTGACTATACATGTAAAAAAAAAAAAATGAGAAGTATTCCGATCGTGCGAAATTTACAATTCGAGCTATTACCAGCCTTTCAGTTGACATAATGACCAACTCCATAAAATTATTCTTTATATTTTCAATATTGATTCTATTACAATCCATTATTGAATAATGTTTAAGACCAGAAAGTAAATTTTATTAAACTGTTATATTGCTTCGTTAAAGTTTGGTAAATACTCGAAAATGTGTGAAAACACAAGCTAGCGCGGCTTCTGTTTAGTACTAGTAAGTTTTAACTGGTTCATGAGATAATATTTTTTCTTATCAATATTATTATTCAGAGGTTTAATTATATACTGTAAAGCCAACTTAACTAATTTTTTTTTTTTTTTTTTACGGCCCCCTTCCCTGTCACTCCTGACATACCAGGGGTTATTTACGAGGTGCAAACGGTCCTCGAAAATTAAGTCAAGTGAATAAAAAGTAAGATTTATACTTACCATAATTCTCTTTAACAATAGTATTATAACTTTTTAGATTTTGTACTCCAATCCCAAAGAAAATATTCAAGCTGAAGTTTTAGAAAATCATCATTAGAAGCCATGGTCCATTATATTCAGTACATTCCAAAATATCTGTTTAATATTGGCTGTTGATTCAACTTTTCATGATTGATTACTTAACTTTTACTCTAAGTAAACTTTTACTCAAAGAAATAAATCAATAAATATACTGGCGAAAATGGTGCTTCTCAAAGCTATTAGATTTTGTTTTTATTTTTATTATTCTATATATCTACTAATAAAGACTTTAATTTCATCATACTAAACCCTAGGACTTTAACACTCGTTTTCAGCGTTTTCATACTGTCCGATACATGTCTGAGTTTGATCCGAAACCGACAAGGGAGATTTTCATGTTGTTAATGAATGGTGGAGTCAAACCTAATCCCGACGGTGCTCCTACACTCCATCATTTATAGTTTAGTTAAAATTAGACATGAAAGTCTACACAATAACATATCTTATATGATGATACATTTACTACCCTGTAGGGTTGTATGAGTAATCGTATTTTTAAGTATTAAATTTTTAAAATTATCATTTTAATTCTTATTATTACCACTGAAATAAAAAGAAGTTTCGAATGAGGAAAATTGCATTCTATGTAAACTCATAATAGGATTATTGTTAAATCCTATTTACGTTTATGTACATATTTCTTATTCAATTAAGTTGTAATGTACTGTGAACAACTACAACTCATGAAGGGTCACGGGTTCAGGACTTTGTAAGGAAGGAGTGTTTTAGAACAGCGATTATACAAAGAAATGAATTTTCAAGTTACTCTCAACTGCTAGATTTTTCCAAATTAAGCATACCCACTTAATGAAGCAGTGAGGACCCCCCAAAGGGTCCTGCAAACCCAGAGGGTTGACTCAGGGCTACTGTAACAGAATGAATATTAATTATCTGTTACACCTGTTACTAATAATATTAATTATCTGCTACAGCTAGATTCGAACGCGGATCTTCTGAGTTGGTAGCACGGCGCCTTTCCACTAAGCAATCTCCTCCAGTTTTCTTATTTTGTAAAGAATCAATAAATGAAAACCTGACTTAAAGTTTAGAATTATTCTTGTAATTTATTAATTGAAAAATATTTGATTAAATAATTTTCAATTAAAGAAAGAAACCAAATATATTACGGTGATAAATATTTCTGTTATGCAATGTTTGCTGATTTTATAAGTTGCCTTGACATTTGGGTTGAGTGGAGTAAGGATAAATCATATATAAGTTTGTCGAACAACTTGCCCTATATTGCAAATGAAACATTTTATTTCATTTTGATCTAACTTCAAACTATCGAAGTTATATTATTAATATTATTTTTCTATTTTTAATAAATATATATAATGTTCTCTACATTAATTTGTCCTATTCAAAATTCATTATATTCGGCCGTAATAGCAATTCATTACCTTACCATCTTTATTAATAAGAATCTGATTTTGGATTTTTTGCCGCATAAGTCCTCTTAAGCTAGTATAAAAAAGAATTAATTCTTGTGATATAATAAGCTTTTTTCATCTTACGTCCTTAAAAGTGTATTAATGCTCTATGAGTAATAGTTTTTTTTCTTTTAAAGCTTATAAACCGCAGGATATAAAGTGGAATTATAGTCCAGGAAGGGGGTGGAAGGGAATTGCTTTCTCGAGCTCAGAACGTCAATGCCTTAAGATTTCACCAACTGCCCAAGTTGTCAATTAATAAATTACTGAATCCCTTTCAGATATATTTTTAATTATAGATGTTTGGCAAGTTTTATAACCCAGAATTAATTCATACTTTAATTACTCTTTGATCATATTGATATCATTGGAATAATTAAATAAATGTTTAGAACTTTATCAAAACCAATCGCGCGCTGATAATTTATGATATCATTAAATAACCCCCTTTCACTATCCTAATAAAACTGGTTTTTCTAAGTCCTAAAGAAACCCTTAAATACCCAGTTTCCATGAATATCACAAGAGGAATTAATTTGTTACTTCCAAAAATTCTATATCGTTTGATCATAATTTATTTAAATAAACATGAATCGATCAACTAACATTTTTTTTTTTTGTTTCAAAAAGATGTTTAGTATACCAAATGTCACAAATTTGATTTTGCCTCTGACTAGGTTCATTTGGATTTGAGATTGAATCAATTTCAAAAAATTGAAAAAGATTTATGATTTTTTAATAATATTCATGTCACTTTATTACCTTGAAGTCTATTTATTTATTTATTTTTTATTATTTTAATCACCAAAAAGATTCCCTTCTGTCCTAGGGTACAATAAGATTGAAATTTGGTCCACCATTAGTGTACAGTAGACAAATGTCCGATCCAATCCTATCTGTTCCGACCGCCACAGCCTCCTAATTTTGTTCCGTATCACTGCATTTCCCACCAAATCGTGATACGTTCTCCGAGCTATCGGCGTTAACCATGGTTTATTCCTCCCTCTCATCCTATATATAT
>NW_027112496.1:63094-119857 GCF_000696795.3 Halyomorpha halys
TTATAATATATATTATACTATTATACACACACACACACATTTACGTCTTCTTTACATATTTTAACGATCTTTAATTTGAGCCATACAGTTTTTTCCAGGCAAATGAGAAAAAAATCGTTTTGTAAATTTATTTTGGCATCTACCGTAAAAAATACTATTCTTCGATAAATAATCGTTATAAATTACTTTATTGTGCATTTAAGGAACATTCAATTGAGGCGTAATATTACTTCTATATTTTCGTAAATAGTTTTTCAAACACCAATATTTTTTCCCTAACTACAAAATAGTTACAACAATTATACCTAGATATTGGAATAAAATATTGGGAAGTAGGATTTTTAAAATACTGTGCATATCCTGTCTTAATATGGTTTCTGAATGATTGATCGAGTATGACTGCTACCTAAATCCGATGTTGTGGTACCTTTTGAAGAAGACAACGCCGCAAGTGAAAGGAAGACTAGGGGAAGAGGCCGAAGAAAAAAGTGGCAATTGAATGGGATTAGAGCCAGTTGGATAGGCGATAGGGAAACTGCCCTAATTGGCCGTAACGAGGCAGGTTTGTCCTCTGCTACTCGTGGCAACAACAAACTGTCATCACCCTCTTATTACAACAAAATCATCTCTATTGTTGGCCTTTAATGTTGTTGTCGTTCGTTGTTACTGTTTATAGAGATAATAAGGTGGATTTGGCATGGGCTTTCCACTCCAGTCTGCAAATAAATCTATTTTTGGTAACGGAATTGCGACTCGAGCGACTTTCCACACTGCTTGAAATTATTCTGATTCTTACAATCCTCCCTACCTGCGAATAATATTTTTTAATACAAGGGTCCTGTTAGTTTCTTGATATAAATTTGAATCGATTATTCTTTTATTAAGATGGAATCAATTATACTATATGACCCTTTAAATTCATTCTCAGACTATATTTTATGAGTAATAAGATAAATAAATTAACTGGCGGAGCTTTACATAGCTCTAAGCATCCTCCCGCCTACCTCCGTCTATCTGCGGCAATTGTTTTATTATGCGCCATATGCATCTCTTTGATATTTTTGTTTATTCTTTCTATAAATGTTGCCTTTGGACTCTAACGTTGTATAATTCCTATTTCATGGTTGTCCACAAGCATACGCCAACGATGCCGCCAACAAGTGCTACTATCTCAAAATATTACAAATAAAATAAATAAATACAATAAAAAATATCAAACATACGGTGCCTTCCAGCATTTACTTTAAGCTGTTTTAATACTACAAGATTGAAGATTGTTTTCGGTTCTGGATCGTATTAAATCCAAGTACTTCCATATTGCCATGTAAAAACTAAGAATCGTGAAATCTAGATGAGAGGAACTTCCGACCAGCATTCCCGTTCCACAGATATAATTAGAGATGAGATTTGTATCGCTAAATGATACAGAAGGCATTGCCTATGACCTGGTCAAAGCCCTGTAGCGGTGCTCTGCTGCAGGAACAATGCAACCTGACTCAATACTTGGAAGGAATACCTCCATGCCTTCCTCTTGTGTCCTTATTGGTTTCCAATCATTCTTCTCGTCCTTCCAAATGCCCTGGCAAAGTACCGTAGAAAAATATTGTAAAATAAATATTTTATATTCATTAATCAACATTTAGGTAAATTTTATCCCAGTTAAAGATGCTATCATCAGATCATAGTCCAGTTCTGCTTTTTTTACATTCATGCTTTGTACCAAAGCCCTCCGCACCTTCATTGATAACAGGAAGAGTTGACTGGGACAAATTTAAATGTGAACTGGAAACTAAACTGGTCTTAAACATTCGACTGAAGATAAAACAAGACATTGATGAAGCTATTGAAAAACTCACATCATCAATAAGAACAAGCATAATTGACAACACATCGGCTAATAGACTAATTAATAACAATAAACAAAATAACCTGCCACGGCATCTTCGTATCTTGTTAAGGGAAAAACGACAAGCAAGATCGAAGTGGCATAGGACCAGATATCCAACTGACAAAACGTATTACACCAAATTGACTAACAAACTAAAAGTAGAGATCAGAAAATACAAAATTCAAAATTTAATTAACTTTACTGAAAATCTTACAACTACTGACAAATCATTATAGAGAACCACTAAAAAACTGCTGAATTTCAAAGATTTTAACCACCCACTTCTCACCGAATCCCAAACCTGGACCAGAACTGACGCAGAAAAATCACAAACATTCGGACAACACCTCTCTAAAACCTTTATTCCACATCCTGATATCCTTAACCCAATTCATCTTGAATGTATTGAAGCAGAACTAAATATTCCGCTACAAATGACCCTCCCACCTAAAGAATTTGATCCTTCTGATATATCTAGTATCATTCAAAGATTATCTACCTGCAAAGCTCCTGGATACGACCTAATAACATGCCACATTCTAAAACTTCTCCCTTGGAAAGCCATCCTATTCCTCACTTACATATATAACGCCGTACTCCGTTCCACATATTTTCCTGACCCCTGGAAATTATCTATAGTTAAAATGATCCCCAAACCCCAAAAGCCTCCAGAATACCCATCATCCTATCACCCTATCTCACTATAAAACTCACTATAAAACTCATTTTGAAACGCCTATACCCATCCTGGATTCCAATCATATAATCCCTGATCACCAGTTTGGATTTCGAACATCCCACTCTACTATCCAGCAATGTCATCGTGTAGTGGACGTAGTCTCGTCTTCTTTGGAGCGCGGAATGTACTGCGCGGGAGTCTTTGTCGATGTAGAACAGGCTTTTGGTCGAGTCTGGCACCCGGGACTGCATTACAAACTTCGTAAATTTCTACCTCCTACATACTTTCTCATCATTCGTTCCATTCTCATTGATAGATTTTTCCAAGTAAACCACAATGGTTCCTATTCACCCCTCTATTCTCAGTCCGCTGGTGGTCCTCAAGGTAGTATCCTTGGTCCCATCCTCTACACCGTCTATACAGCTGACATTCCAACCAATCCTAACACTATCCTCACCACGTATGCCGATGACACATGAGTGCTCGCTGTTAATAATAACCCATTAATTGTATCCCAAAATCTCCAACCACATATCACAGCCCTCGAAGATTGGTGTAATTAGAGGATTAAGATAAATTCCAACAAATCCCATCAAATCACCTTTACCCCCTTCGTCATAAACCTACTGACTGCCCTACAGTTTCATTTAATGATGTTATTCTTACCCCTGTCGGACAGATCCGCTACCTTGGACTACAGTTGGACAAGAGATTAACCTGAAATCCTCACACCAGACTGAAAAGACAGGAAAAATGCACGTCGATTTTGGCTATTACAGAACTTACTTGACAAACGGTCTAAACTTCCAACTCATTACAAAAGACTCATCTACATGACTGTAATAAGGCCAATCTGGACATATGGAGTTGAGCTTTGGGGCTCCACTAAACCTTCGAATTCCTCTCGTATTCAAACCTTACAATCCAAAATCCTTCGTAAAATCCTCACTGCTCCTTACTTTGTCACAAATAAAATCATACATAAAGACCGTAATGTTCCGTTCCCTATGTAACCGATCTAGCCCGAACCAGATATCACTCCTTCCATTATAAACTCTCAAACCCCCTAGTTTCTAATCTTGCATCCTATTCCATTCCTGACGAGGCGCCTGAAAAGAAGATGGCCACGAGACCAGCTAATGTAAAATGTCATTAGAGTGCTATCAATGGGTAGTTTCTCTACACGCCTGTAACACTCCAATTTAGATCAGATTTACCAAATGTATTATAATGTAACAGTTGTAAATAGCAATAAATAAATAAAAAAAGTTAAAGATGAATTTCATGCAAACGGCTTGAATCACCATAGAATTCCTTGATCCATCAACCGTAAATAGACATTTTTTTTAAACACGGGTTCAGTTCGGGATCTGTATCTCTTGTTGCCATACTGTTATGCAAAAACCCGTCATCCACCATGACATCACATAGGTTATAATTTTCAGCGAAAATTACTTTTAGTCCAGAAACCTGTCAGATGACATCATATAGCGAGTTTCTGCAATAAATCTTAACTTTCATCCCGTTAACTCCAGCTAAATCCGTTTTGCTTTAGCTCTGAAACTGAACAAAATTTGAGAAATTCCTCCACTCAGGTCAACTCGACAAAAAGTGTTTTTATTGTTTGAACGTTTACTCTGTAAAGTGACTTTTAATCGGGTGATACTAGACATCAAAAGCAACACAAATTTCACTCAGGAAAACAAGAAATTCCAGTTTTATATTTGTTTAACTAAGTAATGTTTTTTGTTGAATAGGAAGCATCGGCTAAAAACTATTAGAGTTAGCCAATTTCACACTGGAGGATAATAAAGTAGATTTTAATTTAAAGGAAATATAATTTGCAATAGTCTTTGCAAGGTGCATTGAATTCATGGCTTTACGAAATATTAAACTTCATGATGTCTGTCGTCTTGAATGCTTTCTTCAGATTTAATCAAGTCGAATTCTAATTATTTTAAAATAATTAATAATTTTGTCAAGTTTATTACACTGGCATTTACAATTACCAAAATTGAATAATTTTTTAATCAGTTAAAACAATTAAAAAATCATTTCAGCTATTTACTAATCTTTTTTTTTCTGTGCGCAACCAGGGTCCTCTCCTTCTGATAAAGTATAATATAGGCATTATTCTCGTTTTAATATTAAGTGATCGCTATGTCAGAGTATATTAGTATTCCACTCCTTAGGCCAGAGTTATTAGTTTATATTAGTTTGTCAGAGTATATTATATATTACATTATAATTATGTATTATATCACAGTATGTCAAAGTATATTAGTAGTCCTCTTCTTATAGTTTTGGAAAAGCTGTGAAAATTCGCTCATTTTTTCTTTTTAAGTTACTTATTAGTGTTTTCAACTTTATGTTCTTAAATTTTCCGTAAATATTTGTTAAAAATAAGCAATATTTAATTATTTAAATTTTCAATTAGTATATTTGTTTTGTTTTTCTATACTATGAAAATCGTGCATCTTTTAGGTAACATCAACCTGTTCTAAGTTAATTAATTTATATAATAAATAAAAAATATATTAGTTTTAAAACAAGGCAGACCTGTTTGAGTGGGAGGTTATAAATGGTTTGTTATATGGTGGTGTAATTAATTGTTGATAATCTTATAGAGGAAAATTAAATGTTAATGATTTTAAATTTTAAATAAATAGGTAACTAGACTTAAACTTAGTAAGCTTATTAATAATAAATATGACTCTTTAATAATTGACTGTTGGAATAGGTTTTGAACTTATAATAAAGAAAATGACCTGGGCAGAATAGCCTGCAAAAGAAATGTTAAATTAATGTGAGATAAAGATTGTATTGAAGGTGTGTTATATTATATAGTGAATAATGATGTTGTTGTAAGTGTTAAAAATGAAGATATAATATAAGCTGTTAAATATTTAGATGTCCTTGAAGATGGCTAGAATGGCCGAAACGTTGGACTAGTGAAAAATAAACTGTTGAGACAGAATTGGATACTAATTTTTGATTTATTTAATAAATAATTACCTTGTCTCAAAAAATTTTGAAATAATATAATTAAAATAAATATATAATTTATTTGAATGAATTCTTGATAATAATTTTCAAACTGTAAGTAAGAACGGAGGAGTAGTTTTGGGTCACAAAGTCAACATTCGCAATCAGCTCCACAAAAAAACAGAAATGGACAAATTTTCATTAGGTTTCTCCGAGATCCTTTCCTGGTCCTTATTTAAATATGCCAGGTTACAAATAATAAATTTGAATTTCTTATTTGATTTTCGATAACAGCTCTACGTGTAAAGTTAAAATATACTTGATCTTAATACGACATCTAATTATTAATCATTCGAAGCCTCGAAATTAAATCCCATTTTTCGGATTTGAGAAACAAAATCTTAGTAAATTATTTTCTTTACCAACTACAGATGAAATCTAAGTATCTGCAGTAACGTTGATATCTCATATAAAACTTTGTGAAATTTGATGTATACTAAATATCAGTAAAATAAGTAACTAGTACTGCTAAAGTTACTGTACAATGTGAAGTTTTCAAATCCTAAAATGTAAACTCCAAGTAAATTTGAAATAGACCTGTTGAATTTAAGAATTTACATAAACGATTCAAAGAGAATCGTTTTTATGATTATGGCTTTTTTTATTTTTATATTTTATGATTGCCAATGTAGGCAAGGAAAGTCGTTTTTTTACTATAATTAACTCAATCTAAAGTTTCAATATTATTCTGCTTCTTGATTCTTCTTTCTAATATCGACTTGTCAGGAACTGTGTCAGTGGCTCATTATTGTATTTAAATTGACTAGAATTAATGTTTTCTAAAATAACCACAGAAATAAGAGAGATGATAATTAGGTACCAATAGATATATAAAAGTCTGATAATAAAAATCTGACTGTCTCCGAATTTGCTATATAACGAATAAAATCAATGAGAATAATTAGCTATGGAATTTAAATTTGTTGTCTTAAGGGAATTATTTAATCAATCAGCTCAACGGAAATAATGAAGAAATTATTATCTTCATTATTTCCGTTGAGCTGATCTATGAATATGTATGAAAAGAACAATAATCAAAATAATTAACTCTGAACTTATCACAACCTTTCATAAAAACCTACCTGAGTGAATTGTAAAGATTTTTTACATGGTGAATAATATACTCGCATAAAAATAGTGAAGAACAGCATTTCTCTGAAATCTGACTTCACTTCTTCAATACTTAACTTTTTTTTCATTTATTTATTAACATTTACTACTATATTTACATAAAAATACATCTAGTAAATTTGATGTTAGATTATAATAATATGATACAGGCATTTTGAGAAACCACCCATTGGTAGCACTCTAATAACATTTAGGTAGAAGGATTCGAGGCCACCTTCTTTTCGCCTCGCAGGATTGTCAGGAATGGAGGAGGAAGTAAGGTAAGAAACTAGGGTTTAGGTGGTCAGGGTGTTTAAAATGGAAGAATTGATATTCGGACTAGATTGGTTACATATGGAACATTAAGGTCTTTATGGATGATTTTATTTGTGAAAAAGTTGAGGATTTTGGATTGTAAGTAGTGGATACGAAAGGAATTCGAAGGTTTAGTGGAACCACTAAGTTCAACTCCGTATGACGGGATAGACCTTATTGTCGTTATATAGATCAGGCTTTTGTGTAATGGATTGGAAGCTTAGATCTAGTCTTGTGTGAGTATTCCAAGTTAGTCATTTGTCCAGATGTAGTCCAAAGTAGCGGATCTGTTCGACAGAGATAGGAGAACAATTATTAAAGGATCCTGTAAGTAGGTTTGTGACGAAGGGTAGAGGTGATTTGAAGGGATTTGTTGAGCTTTATTTTAATCTTTCAGTTTCTTCGGTGGTTGTGATATTGGAATCCAAGTAATGGGTTATTACTAAATGCGGGCACACATGTGTCACCGGCATACGCGGCTCACCATTCCTCAGATAGTATTATGATCGTTTGGAATATGAGCTGTAAAGACTGTGTAGACGATGGGACCGTAGATACTACATTGAGGAACACCAGCGGACTGAGAGAAGAGGCATATTACCTAACTTAAATACTCAATTATAAGGGCCACTGTATACATTTTATATTCAATTGTACTACTGAATTTTTTTCTCATGTTTCGTTATTTAAAACATTTTAAAACAAATGTTTTATTCAATAAATTAATATTTTCATCGAAAACTTTCAAGGGATTTTCAGAATTGAACAATTATTACACTTCATCGTTGAGGTCATCTTCTTTTGGTGTTGGGAAAAAGTTTTTTTCTATATTTCTTTATTATTATTACACTTGATGAGGATTACAAGTGTGTCATATCGATTATAAATATTTTTTTTTTTGAGCTTTGATAATGTTAGAGTTTGTCTCTTGCATAAAACACTGCTAGCTATTTACAAATATTCATTCAGCAATCACACTTTTGTCTGCTTCAGTTTTTTAAAATTAAGTAATAACTAAAATATGAGATAATTTTCTTCATAATCTTTATAATCTTTTATATTATTATTATGGTCTAAGTTAAATTTGAAGTGTTTTAATGTAAGTTTTAATTAACGTGCTTTAATGTTTGCAGAATGACCTTCTCGGGCAGTCCTTGTTTGATATCACCCACAAAGATGACAAAATGGAACTGGAGCAGAACCTGAAGCCTACTAATGTCAATGACTCCACAATTAGCAGAATAGGTATAAATATTTCACTTTATTTCTTTATTATTTATTTATACTAACCACGCAATGTTTCGACTATTCAGGCATCGTTAGACTTCCATAATTGTTGATTCACACTATTAAATCTTATTATATCCTACATAAGTAGCATATGCCAAGTCATGGTCGTTATTAATTAAGACTAAACATTATAATTTTGGACTCTTCCTTAGATAATTATGTTTTGGATCAATTTCGATTTCCATACTAAAAGGAATATTAGTTATTTTTTACTAGAAGAAATCCGTTTTATAATTTTATTATAACACACTTTAAATTAATGACATTTAAGAAATAAAAAATAAATTCTATAGATACAAATTCAAATAAAAGTTACATAAGTTATAAGTACCAACTCCGTTCTTGGGAAAATAGTTATAGTATACAGGAGTTTCTTTTTTTGTTCAAAAGTTAACGGACTCGGATTCTAAAGAATCAATCTTCTAAATTTATTTAATTCAGTTCTTTAAATTTCCTGCTCTGAGTAGCATTGGTATTGGACAAATGAGGTACTAAAAGAAAGGGAATTTAATGGACACGCGACAAATACCAATTTCAATTTTTAAATTATCACTATAACTTTATTAAAAGTAATTTTAAAATGTCTATGGTTTCTAAATTTTAACGTTAGTTAGTCGAACAGATTAATTCAAAGCGAATCCAATATTTCGACAGGGACTTAAAAACAATATGGAACCTTCCGTAGACGTTCACGGGGCACTTTGTTTTCGAACCCTGAAATTAACCTTTTTTAAGAAAACGCACGAATTTGGCACATTCCCATCCTAATTCCAACTTAAGCGTCCTAAACTGCACTTACCACTTTTTATGTTATTTTATGAGCGGTCAGCAAAAAATACACAAATAAATGAAATTTTAAAGTCAACTTTAAGCGGAATCTTCGTTTGAGTCCCCTGAGGAAGGCCTGAAATTCTGGTCAAAACGTCGGCACAAATAAATAAGTTTCGTTTGAATTTATAGGTTATGAAGTAATATTTATATGAATTTTTATCGCCTACAACCTACATTCCTGATATTAACGTTTCCTTGTCATTTCGCTCATCTTAATTTTGTTCCTATTTATATTAAAAATAGTTTAAATCGTATTAAAAGAAAAAACAAGCATGTGGATACCAATTTTTCTTGCTTCCTTAATTTACCAAGCATTTGTACAAGTCTAGGATTTGCAGCAAGTGGCCAACGTGTAGATCCAGCAGCATAGAAGTTTAATCTTTGACTGACAACGTCACTTAAAAAACTAGAAAAATCTTTGAACAAAAATAAGTTATTGTTGTTGATCCAAGCCAAAGATATCATAAATATTGTTTAAACGATTAAAAATGTTTTCTAATATCGCAAATGTCTCGAAAGAAGATGAATATATATCTAATAGAGGAGCTCGCACGGGTAAACTAGTTTATATTTACTGTAGAAACTCGTATATTCTCTTATCGTGGGAAAATAATCATAATTACTGCAATATGTAATTATTAATTTAAACACATGGAATGAGTTTTATAAAGGAATGTCCATGCTGCTCGGATATTGCATTTAAAAAAAAATCCAATCTACGTCAATCAGTTTTAATATAGAAGGCGTCATTATGATTATGTAAAACAGTATTAATGAAATACTACGTCTATTGTAGAAACATTGAAAAAGGCGTAAAAACTGAGAAACCTCTATTGATTAG
This sequence comes from Halyomorpha halys, assembly GCF_000696795.3. Lineage (NCBI taxonomy): Eukaryota > Metazoa > Arthropoda > Insecta > Hemiptera > Pentatomidae > Halyomorpha > Halyomorpha halys. The sequence continues at coordinate 73,094 of NW_027112496.1, forward strand.
TCCCTCTAATATAGCGGAAATGTTACTAAGATATCAATCCTTTTATTTGAAAAGTAATTTTCACTTACCTCCTTTTAAAAAAGTTTTAAATTACATCGTTTTCAGCTGTCAGTTTTTTATGATTGTTTTCTCTTCTCATGTAAAACCCGCAATCAGTGGACTCAGCATGCTTATCTTAAAATGGCTCTAGGACAACAAGACAAAAAAAAATGTTTTAAGAATTATAAAAAATAAATGCTGTCGTAACAATGCAATTCATGGCTCGACAATCCTATGCAGGTCTAGGTCTCCTGCAGCAAGAAATGCCAGGCTTCTCTGTCCATCCTAGCACAGTGCAGATGGAATAGAATTCATCTTTGTATTAGTATTATTTTTGATATTTTTTGTTTTATAAAAAATTTAATTTGAAAAAAAAAATTGGAGCATACAGCGTTCACCCAAAGACACCTAAGATAATGAAGCAAATTCGTACCAACATTCAAACTATACTTTGACGCCAGAGCCGTATTCCTTATACTTTGGCTGTAGCACTTACTGATAATGAAGACAAAATTCAGAATAGAATTCAATGCATTAAAGTTATAAAGTTGCTTCTATATAGTTATGACAACCTAAGGAATGTTCTCACATGAGCTTTAGTGTAGATGGGATATTTGGATTGACTGGTATGGGTTTGGCTAAATGTCTGGCCGTTCTATTGTTGGTTTTAGGGAAGAAGCTGCAAGCTACTTGTGACTAGACACCAGCGCTTGTCTGAAGTTTAAACGTTTGTGTTTAGTTCTTATTGTTTGAGATCTGCCAACAGATAGACGTTTATGTACTAAATTTTTTATGTAATTAAATGTTAATTAAACTCTTTCCAAACCTTACAATCAGTAATTAACTCTAGTTAAAAGATTTATTTTGTAAAGTGGTTCTGAATAAATACGTCAAAATCTTGTAAATTCTTAGATTCCCCCTTGGGTAGTTAATATTTATTTCTTGGCGGTCCCGAGAAATGAATCTTGACACTCCCACCTTGTTTAGTATGCGGCGCTTCAAAATAGCCGTTAGGGGTTGGCAAAAATGACCACTAGGCCCACTTTGGCGGACTATTTCCCTCCACTAGTTACCAAAACCAATACCAACTTAATTGTTGTATGTTTGATTTAACATCTCAAAAACATACATTTGAAAGGCTCGAGGCAAGAACATGATGTGAATTTCTATTACAGGTCTTGTAGTAAAGCGAAATAAAAGAAATTTACAATTCTTATTAAATTTTTATATATTTCATATTCCATAATATTATAGATAAATGTTTTAGAATAATTGTATTGCTCAAACTAATACAAAAAATAATTTTGTAGTGAAATAATGGAGCATTTTGCATACAATCTTAATGGTCTTTAAAATTTTGGCACGGTACATTCTTTCCTCTTCCCATTATTTTATTATAAAAACAATGTATCTGAGGTCCAAGATTAACATGTATTTGACAAAAACACATAAACAAAAGTTGAATTAAAATGTTTTCTGGTACCATTTTTATGAATTTTCATCTCCTTTTTTGTCGATGTTCATGTTTTTTTCATGTTGCCTGGATTTATTTTAAACTACCGTATATGGTAGCTCATCTAACAAAACAAAATTGATCAAAATCTTCACTTATGCACTTCATTTATTTTTTTATTATTGAATTATTAAGAAGTAAGAAAAAATATTTACTTTTGTTTAAGAATGATTATTTAATTCCTACAGGAGACACTACCTGCCGTCAAGAGAGAAGGAGTTTTTTTCTGAGGCTTAAACAACGCCCGGCTTCCAAAAGCGACCAACCTCAGTACGAAGTGTTCCACGTCGAAGGACATATCCGCTACCGCAAGCAACAACAAAACAAGATCAAAAGTAATTATATTTATATTTTATATAATGATAATAATTAATACCTATCTAATTGAAAAATTCACACCTCAACCAGTTAAATTGCTTAAAATATTGAATAAATACCTTATCTACGCACTTCCTCGACTCTATTTTATTATTATTCTTGATATTTAGAATTTTAAGAATTCTATTTAATTATAATAGAAAATTTGATGACTATTTTTCTAAAGTTTTTTTAATTGAAAAAATTTGAATACTTCGAATTTAAACATATTAACTTTAAGGTTTTTGATGTATATGTTAATTATCAAAATTTAAAAAGTTAAGTTATCATAAAATTGTGATGGCTTGGTCACACTAAAAAAAAAAAGATAAATCTCTTCTTTTCCTTCCTCATTTAGTGTAATATTTAGCACTAGCTAACGCCTTCCATGGAATCCAACCACATTCCCCTTTTCTCTCCTGATTCATCCACATACTTCGATTGCCCCTTCATCTTTTCTGAAATGAAAAAAGGAAAATCTAAAAGATGAAGGGGCATCGAAGTATGTGGATGAATTAGGAGAGAAAAGGGTAATGTGGTTGGATTCCATTGAAGGCGTTGGCCAGTCCTAGTAACCGGGGTGGTTGGCAAGTTTGAGTCGTCGGGATACCTCCCCTTTGTCGGCCTCGAAGGAGGAAGGAAAAGAAGAGATTTATCTTTTTTTTCTGTGTGTGGGAGATAAAAAAACTTATTAGTATGATCTACAATTTTATGACAACTTAACTTTTTAAATTTTGATAATTAACTTATACATCTAAAACTTTGTTTTGGGGTATCGTCTCTATCTTCAGAACAGCTTCTTCGGATAAGTAATATGTTATATTTATATTACACTAAAAGTTTGGTGTAGAAATGGACGACTATCAATTTCACGACTATCAGTGCAAAAGTATTTTTCTTGACAGGCATGTTTCAAGCACGATTGCTTCCATGGATTTTATTTTCAAATAACAAATCAAACATCTCAAGTAGTTGGATGCTGTATAGAAATGGTTCTTTTTAATTAGGATATTATGATTTTTTTTTTTTAATTCGTTTTAGTCAAACATTGTTGTTCGGCCATTTAACTTTACTTGTACCATTTTGCTTACGTTTCTCTGATCTAGTTAAGCTATGAGGATGGTACACTGTGACTGTTAATGGTAATTTATTATCCAGACATTTAATATAATGAAGATATGAAATCGCGATAGATGATATAGACATATTTTGTGGCCAACCAATTTTAAAGCTAAAAAAAAATGTTTAAGTTTCGTCTTTATTTACGCATTGATGTTTATAAAAGTATCTATACCTATATCAGCCGGCTACCTCTCATACGGATTAATTTTCACACCTGGTGCAACTCTGAGCGTATCTGCACCTCCAGCGAGCCAAAGCAACCGAGAGAACTAGGCAGCAAACTGTACGAGTTCCCATGATATTTAATGTAAAGATTTGACGCATATTCTATTGCAGCTAATTGAATTAATTAAACTGATGTTTTATTTTTATCAGGCATTTTTTTATTTAATTTTATAATTTACAGTGAGTGATCAACCAAAGAAACCCAATAGATTTGAAACTGAATATTTTATTTTGTTTTTTTAAGGTTGATTTTTGTACTTGCAAGTTATTTCATAATTTGAGAAGTATCGTTCGTTTTGTTTAATGAAGCAATACTTGCTTGTTCTTCGATTGTTCTAGCATTTGAAATAAAATCCTGAATTTCTGGATCACATGGTGAGCTACTTCCTAAAGTTTACATATGATCTAGTAGGAGACCTAAACGAAAGTTGGTAGATTGTATTAATTCTGACCAAACCTATTTAGGTTTTGATCAATAGTTGTTGGTAGTGTCAGCATCGAACTCTTGGGCTCGCTAAGCCTGTTAAGTCTGTAAACTACCTTCAACTACTCGTATTAGTACACTGGTATTACCCGAGTTGTGCCGTTTGTCATTAATTTTTCACTCTGATTTTTTTATTCTCATCACCAAATTATTAGCAATATCGCTATGAGGGTTACATTTAGGATTGTCAAACTGACAATAATATTTTCTTTAAAACCTTTCAGAGCGATGTATTTGTTGCTTCTATTCCAGATTTCGATGTTTTAATTTTTCAATTATTAGTTATATTATTTGGTTTAAATAATGAGATCTTTTTTTCTCGACTAAAGCTAGCGAAGCTCATAATAAGTTCATACAGGAAATGAAAACGCCTTCGGAATCGAAATTTTTGATTCGTATTTTACGTTTTAGATATAAAGAACAAATCTTTAATTTATTAAAAAAAATTAATAAAATTTATTCTTAGACATTTAAATATAAATAAACATGTACCTACTTACCTATTAAAATGAAGAGGAAGCCATGAGGGTCTATGTACGAAAAACAAATTTTTTTAAAGGTAATTTACAGTTAATACAGGACAGTAGAGAGGACGAACATAGATAAAGAAGAAAGATAAGGAGTGGAAGAGAAGGCCTATAGGCTGAGGAATAGCAGAGGAGGTGTTAACCCCGGACTAGCGAGCGGTCGACAAAGAGGTGGCGGGGGGCACCTCATCACCGCTCTAGACAAAAGGAATATAATTTAATTGCCTTCACTTTAGCAACACTCATTCTTCTTAACCCTCATCTACTCATTTCTTTCTTTAGTTTATTCCCCTCTTTTTTTTTTCTTTTTTTTAACCTCTTAATGTCTCATTCTCTTTTTCATTTTCGGAACTATTTTCCGGTCTTTGATTTCTTTGCACGTGGCCCCCCTGAGGAGAGCAACAGGTTGTCATTAGTTATGCAGGCTCGCTGCCTTGTTTGTTTGTAAATAGATTGATTGGCTCACTGAATGGCTGGAAATTATATTAAATGTTCCCCTGCATAAACTCCCAATGCCCTGTAATTAGTATGTTTAGCGAGATTCATTTTATTATTAAACGTCGTCGTTAATAAAGGCCATCCTCGTTACGGTGTTGACTTTACCTCGTCACGGTATCATGATTCATATTTACAAAATTAGATAATCATAATTAAGGTAAGTGTTAAATGGAGGGAATATTAAATATAGGAGATCCTCCAGAATTGAAAAGCAAAACAATCCCTACATCAATGTTGGAAATTTCAAATATTTAGGGACATTTATTACATCAAAAAACAATTACAAAGATGAAATAAAAGTACTATTGGCAGCTGGTAGTAAGTGCTTTCATGCACTATAAAAAGTAATTACGTTTTCGAAATCTCCAGAAAAGCTAACACAATCAGGCAAGAGAACGCTTCCATTTTTTTCTAGTGTTGGTAAGATCCTTTCAAGGCCAAGTTCTAAGTCCTTTGGATATTTGGCTGATACTTTTCGAGAACCCTGCTGCTGCAATCCTTTCCTATTACTCCCAATTCAGCCTCTAGTATGACCTTAATATTTATTAAGTAGCTTCTTATTTCCCGATTGTATCAAAAGCAGTCGATCATGTACGTTTCTTTCCAGTACTAAGAAGGCTATCTTGTGGACTAGGTTGAGAGGAAAAAAAAGATAAAAATCAGGAATTACCAGACATAGTCAATGCAGAATTGCTGCATTTCGTTAACGTTCTATATTCTTTCACCTTCTTGAAATGTACTTCACTTGTATTCAAATACTTTGAAAAAATGAAAAATTAAGAAAATTTAGATTCATAAGGATGAGTTAAGTTTTGTTGAAAAGTAATTACTAACAGTATAATGCATGTTACTTTTTATATTTTATTTAATAGAATAAAATCCTTAATCCTATTAAAATTTTAAAAATATTATTATACATTTGTAGAATCTAAAAACTCACAGAAAGGAGAAAATAACATATTAGGGCTCCGACACTACTTCTTAACAAAATGTTGCTTGATTAAGTAAAACAACTTCCGGTCGAAGACTCAAAAACATTTAAATTTAAAAGTTTATTTTATCGAATGATATTTGGAAGTGAAATATCCTTGAAAACGTTAGTTTTTTTCCCCTTAAATTACTTTCTAATTACTTAAAACATGATAAAAAAAAACTTTAATAAATAAATAAATTACTACTTTGTTTAAACCACTTTTTTAAATACTGGGTGTCTTAAGTTTTAATTCGGTGAAATCTATATCAATAAAACCAAATTACTAATTACCATACTTGTCCTGCCAGCCCAGGGTTTGACAAATTAGACTTTTTCCAAATTTCTATTTTTAGTTTGTATATTAATGTCCTTGATTTTCGCATATTTGCGTTATTAGTCAACAACCTCTGATAATAGCGTATTCTATGTTATACTATACTCTGCATGGCTGTCGGCTGCTCTGCTCTTATACTTACTAGCTGCAGTTCATGCGATACGATGAATTTTTTTCTAATCTCTCCACATATTTTGTAATAAAAAATATTATTACCTGCAAATGGAAATGGGAAAGAAAAAAAAAAGTCAAAAAGTGCTGCCATCTCTTGTTATAGAAGTAGATCTGAGTGTGGCCCCAGGCTTTATTCGTCATTTTTTTGTTTCTTTTATCTCGTTTCTAGCGTATTCTATTTTATTCTAAAGACTCAAAATGACCGACCTCATTAATATTATCTCTGATCCCTGCTCCTAACTTTTCAATATCTTTAAATCACCCTTCAAATATATTAAAGTTTCAAAGATTTCTAGTCAGAACATTTACCACGAATTTATTTATAATTAACAGGTCTTCTATAGACTAAGGTCCTGTATGTGTATATGTTTATATATCGTTTTCTTTCCTCTAATTTTCTTAAATTATTGTCGGTTTCGGAATTGCTGGTTCTTCATAAAAACCACATTCTGTTCTGCTATATGATTTTTCTACATACTTATGCCTTCTCATTACCGAAGTTTTATATTCATGATGGAAATTAAGAAAATTTATGAAACTCTCAGAATCTAAATTTTTCACTGACAATGTACGTTTAAGACATCCAGAAAAAAATTTGGTTTCGTGTCCAACTGTAATAAAATTTTGGTTTAGGTATAATAGATCGAACCATTAATACGAAATCGATTTAATTTTCCGAGAGTTTGCGGGTAATTACGTAGTTGGTCCCATATTGATTTATCATATTTAACTTTCGCTTAGGCGTGCGTAAACGTATTTGTCTTTCTATACGTCGAGATTTCGTGAACAACTCTTCAGATTTGGCCCGAATTTGAAGGTAAGTAGTGGATTAATGTTAAAATAAAAAGAACATCTTTTAATTATCATATGTAATCATCATGATGAACTATATCATTAAAAAATTATAGCCCATTTTGACTATTTATATTTTCTCCTCCAGAAAATAATAAAGTATTTTAGTTTTTTGGGCGAGATAAAAGAAGCACTAATGTATGTTTTTCTTAGAACAATGGATTATTTGAACAAACAATGACCATAAAGATTTTTTTGTTATGGTTCATCATAATGAAACACTTAAAAGATCAATATTTTACCTTATATTTTAATCTATTTTATTTACCTTTTTTGTTTATTTACAGTAATATACAACAAAATAAAAGTACAGATAAAAAAAAAAAGATTTTCAAATTTAATTTAACTAATGGCTGAGTATTCATATCTTCGAAATTAAATATATTTCATAAACATAATGAACTTTATCTTTTAAACATAATAGTACATTTCATTAATTTATGATATACAGTATATAAAGCTTTAAATTTCAATCAAATATCATTTGAACATCATTGTATAATACCATTCAATAAATTCTCTACTACTTAATTATAATTTATAATAAAAATGAATGAGTAGAAGATGAATATAGTTGTAAATTTATAGTTTCATTTAATTATTTTTAATAGATACAAGAAAATTTTCTTTGGTAGATCCTTTAACGTCATTGTACGAATATTTCTCTTTGGTCGGTAAACCTTAATTTGAAATTAGTGAAGATGGTAAAATAGTTCATTTCAAATATTAATTTTCTACTCCTTATCCGCTCCATTTTCTTCCTTGATTAAATTTTGCGGGGATCTAGATATTCGTACGGATGCATTATATTCTTTTAAAATAACCTCAAACTAAATCTTTTCTTCCCAGAAAATATTTTTTTTTGTTGTACATTATAAATGTACAAAATAAAAGAAGCGTGTGTTCTTTGATGGGCTGAAGGCCTGTGCCAGCCCGCTATTCAGAGAAATCACCCCTCCAACAAGACCTGGGAGATGGGCACACAGTCCCCTTGGTAGACGTCCTCGCCGAGGGAAGGACTTCGGGCTCTGCAGCTTGAATTCATCACACCACCACCAACACAAGCCTGAATGGCCCCTCCCCATTTCTTGTAAGCCCCCCCTATGTATGTAAGCTATCATGCCACCAATGTATAACCGTCTTCAGCGGACCATGTTTGCTCATTTTATAATGCCATGTGGCAAACGAAGAAATAATGTAAATTCTATATGTATAATGTATTGCATTATACTATTATGTATTCTGTAACCATATAAAAAATAAAGAGGTTTGAAAAAAAAAATAAGCGTGTGTGTTTTTGTTAGAACAAATAGGAGCGAAAACTTCCTAAAATGTTTCAAAACCTACTTAAGTTGATTAAAATATGTCTTTACATCTATTATATAAATTTGCAACGAATCAAACTTTAAATTACATTACTTATATCAAATTTTAAAATTGTCTATATTTTTGGCCGACTTATCTTAACTATTAAGTATAGAAGGAAGGTTCTAGGATTGTAAAACAACAAGAAACAAATACAATTATCTAAATTTTATTTAAATAAAAAGAAAACTTAATTTTTAAACGTCAAGTTATAATAATGATTAATATATTATTTAAAAACACAGAAAATTTTTTTGAATATCATTTGCTTTAGAGACCAAGTGATTTTCATTTCATCACACACCTGTGTTGACTTCTTAGGAGGTTTAAGCAGTGGGAAATTTTTATTCTGTAAAATACCTGCTTTCAAAAGATCTGAGAGAAGTTTCAGTGAAAACAGTAGCCACCATTGACATTTCAATTAAAGGTGTTGCGTATTTAAATACTGACCTCTTATCTAAAGTGAGAATTTTTTTTTACGTTCATAGATTGATTAATAATTCTAAGTTTTCCTTTTTCAGCAGTGATTTTCAAAGCTGAAAAAGTACATTTTTTAAACTTCATTAATGCGCGTCGTGGACAAGCGCTAAACAGTTTTTTGTTTTTTTTAATTTCCCAAAAGTGGGGTTTAGCGGAGAACTGGACTTTTAACATTCAGCGATTCCGCGAAATCACGTGTGAAGTGTTTTAGAAGAAATTCCTTTACTTATTCATTCATAATCTAGAACCAAAACTGTTAATTCAAATAAAATTAAAAATGAACGAACGTTTTTCTGAAATTCTACGCCCCAATTGTGATCCCCTATTTTGCCTCCGGGTATTACACCCGGTTCTATTAGGTTATGGTTCTGGATAGACACCTAACACCATTCCTCCTCTGGTTCAAGAAGATCAGGTTGTTGAAATAGAGCCTTAAAGGCTATACCACCTGTTGATCTATCCCTCTCCCTCAAATTGATACCATGATACGATATAAGATCAGCCCTCCTTCGTCCATCGACGATATATCATTATTAATGTTATTTAATAATGATAATTTTTAACAGTGTTTCTTCTTAGAGTGATGTGCAGTAAGGCTGTATTTGAAAAACATCGTACTGTTAGTGGTTTAAAATGATAAAATTATTAAATTTCTACTTCCTTCCAAATTAACTTAATGGTTTGAAAACTTGAATGAACTTGGTGCTCGTTAAAAATCTGGGTTTTTGAATCTTTTGGCGCCTGCTTCTACTTTTTTCACTGTTATTCGTGGTTTAATGCATCTCTACATCCCCTTTTAATTTCATTAGTGAGTTCAAAATTTATGTGTATATTGAGTTGGGCGCTAAAGAAGAGTCTTGTTTTGGGCCTTCAATATTTTTTTCTTCTCCAATCACCGCCATTTTAGTCGTAGTTTAATGTTTTCTTCAAATTTCAAAATCGAAATATGAGAAATTGTTTTTAAAATTTATTAAATTTCCGTATGTAAGCACTAACACAAGAATCATTGGAATACATTTGATAGTCTAGAGTTTTTTTTATTTTTTTAAATTATTATGGTTTTTGTACTTTTTTGAAGCTAATTCGTATTGAACTGAATAAAATTACAAGGATATATGGAAGGGGTGCCTTTTTTGAAATTGTCTATATATTTCAATTTTAGAGGGGTCAGATTTAGAGTCAAGAGATACATTATTTAGTTCATCATTAGAAATCTATGATTTAGTTCTCAAGCGGTTATGTTGAACACAAATAAAGAATTTTGGAGATTATAAGGTAGCATTGTAACCATTTAATTTTTCTTCGTGAAATTAATTCGTCTAGAATTGGGAAGACTATTACTGCTATTGCTCGGATGAAAACTAATACATTTTTTTACAATTTCAACCCCACCATTTATCTTACAGATAAATAGGTGAAAATATCTTTATATTTCATAAAATAGTCATTTTTCTTATCTTCATCTTCCTTTGTTCTTCTGGACGTGGCAATATCTCGGTCTGACATTATTCTAGATTATGCGCTTTCAGGAATTTCAGATTTTGTTCGCTTCTTCCGTCCTACTCTGAAGATTTCTTTCGCCTGCCTGTAAAGGTGTAGGCCAAGGGTGAGATTCATTGGGCATGAGTAATAAACAAATTGGGCACTACAAAAAACTCTTGAATCCCAGTCTTCTTCCATTGGCCACAAATGAACGAACCACTACAGCTACCCCTATTATAGACAGTCCATCAAGATGCGTAGTCCAAAATCCTCGTGTCCTCTCTAAAAATGGTAATTCTCTCATCAGTGATTCTTAGGCAGTATTCGATATTGTCTGTAATGGCACCCCTACAGGCAAAACTTATTTAAATATTATAATGCCGGACCGGAACAGAATTCCTTGGTTTTTATGAGATGTTAAATTTTGCAATGTTAGGTTATAAGTTTTTTCCAAGGCAGTGATTAAAGAGCAATAACCATCCTATGGAAGTGGTTGGAATAATCCCAACTTTAGATTAAAGGCGTATCTTAATTAGTTACTTTTTAGAAGATGAAAACATGTTTTCTCTCTTTTATGACGTTGTATAAACAATACTTTGATTTTACAAACTGTAAATCACTCATACTACTGATTTAATATTTTAATTATATATTTATTATAACTCTTCTCCCGATGGTTAAGAAACCATTAGGGTAGGGGGATACTGATCAGGTTTTTCGTGTGTTATTTCTAAAGAAATTCTTTTACTTTTTATTTCAAGATGTAGAACATGGTAATACTTAAGACCTAAGTAAATGCAAATAATGTTTTCATAGTATGAAAATTTTTATATAATATTTGGTTTCATTGGTTGTCTAGTCCATCATTGTTGATTTAACCACAACTGCCCAATTCCCACCATTTAGTGATTATGATTTTCGTAGAAACTCTTTTAATATTTGTTTAGGTTTCTTGTGGCGTACACGATTTTTTTTCTGGATATTTTTCCTGTTTTTATTTTCTTTTTTCTGGAATTGTTTGCGGGTCATTGATTTGTTGCCACGTGGAAGTCGCCATCCCCACCCACCTCATTTCTCCTACTTTCCTTCCAAATTATCGCTCATTAGTTTCTCTTATTGTATGTATTTTTCCCCCTTCCATCCCTTTCCCTTTTATTTCGTTTTCAAGTTTTTATTTAAATTTATTTTCCTGCACGTGTGAAGAAAACTCCCCTCTTGACACGTTAGCTTTTCGTCTCCTGAAGGACTTAACAATCAATCCTTCTTTTATCGTTTGTTCGTCTTGAGTTCGGAATAAATTTGATATATCTCTATATTCTTTCATGTTTTGGAAAGTAAATTATAATTGATATCTCTATGAACATCCCTTCAAATTCTTAATTAACTAGCTTTACTTATTATGTTGGTAGTATTGCAGTTATTATAAATTTCTTTGTCTTATTTTTTTTTAAATAAGATAAATATATATGGTTGTTTCCTGTTGGGAATGGTGTGATGTGATTTTCAAACTTTTTCTAGTTTTGTACACTGGCTTAATAAATTATTTATCAATATGCATCTTTATATTTCTCCGGCCAAAAAAAAAAAAAAATAGTTTTTCCTACTTATTTTATAATAACTAAATTTTGATTCTATACATCGAAAAATAAAAAAAATCTTGTTTCTTATAATTTTTTTTGTTTTTTTGAGTAGAAACTATAACGTTTTTTAGATGTTAAATGAAACCTTAGCACTTGAATAAATTCAAAGCCACGTGCCATACAATATGTTACAGCATTCATTTTTTAAGTCATAAAATTTGCTACAATTTTAAACCAAAATTATAAATATTTTACTTTCTAAGATACTCTTCAAAAATTCATTATTTTTAATCAATGATGAATCTGGGTCGTATTTTGTGAAATATCTACATTACATATTTTATTTTGGTCTGAAATTGTACCAAATTTAAAAAAATTTCTTTTGTAAAAGTTTGGCAGGAATATAAAGATATAACAGTTTACATTCTGCTCTTAACCATTTATTCAATGCTAAATTGTTATTGAATCAATATAGAAAAAAACTAATAATGATTTTATAAACTTACTCATCCCATCAGCTGAAATGCTGAAATATAAGAAATTAAAAGAATAATTACTTTATAACTAAGGTGGCTAGAAAAGACAATACTTGTGAAATCGAAAGCATACCCCACAACTATTATTTATGCGTCTATATTACTGTTCCTATTTCTAGAATTTTCGTAACCTATAAAAAACATTTTTTGTTTTATCTGCTTAAGTTAATTATCAATTCCTTTCATTGTTTATATTTATCCATTTTCATTATTAATAAAAATACGAGATGGTTTATTCTTTCAAACAAACAATATTAACGGTACCTCGGTATTCATTTTGAAAGTTTGTCTAAATGGCTACTTAGCTTGGGCTTAAATAGCCCTGTTAAACTATTTCGATGTGATTAAGACCTAGATGATATTAAAGACCATTTAGTTTTGTATTGGATTTAGGAGAACTCAAAAGGTTTGTTTCCATCTGAACCTTGTATTCGACTTTTTTCAAGATTGCAATACTTACTATTTTTCCATATATGGGTGAGTGAAAGTGCTTAAATTTCCCACTTGTCTTGTTGTAGTTTCCATAAAAGCTAACATTATCTCCTAAAACTCGGAAGTAAAAAAAAATAAAAAATTCATCTAGAACCCGAACTTTAAATTTGTGATCACACGTGTTATTGATAACTATTGACATTTTTACTCCTGGGTGCGGTAATCGAAGGTCAGAATGTAGTATCCATCTTGCGCGTTCTGTTTCAAATCGCAGATTCCATTATTACCTTGAATCATTAGCTATCTAATTAGTTTTGCAATTTTATCTGCCTTTATTACAACCATAACCGTTGAGAAATATGTCTCTGTTACTTCCAACACACTATGCCTCGTGCAATCTACAATCGTTGCCTTCTGCTTTATAAACTGATAATTTTAGATTTAAATGATTGGTATCATGGTATTATGGTATGTAGCAATCCTCTTGGTTTTATCTGGCCCAAAAAAAGTATATTTCTTACCCCGTGACAACAATATTGAGAGGAAACCAATTAAATATATATATCATATATATATATATATATATATATGATACGAAATAGTCTCATGGTAATGTGTAAATGCAAATGAGCCTGTATGATAGACTTATGCACCGGATCCAGGTTCATCGGAGTGGACCGTTATACATCGTGAGTGTACATTTTAAATTCTTTTCATAATCCCTTAGAAACGGTTCTGGGCTTTGGAGGATATGTGATATTTTAATTTATATATGTCTATATTTACATATATGTTCACATAATGTTGACAATTTAAACATATATAAAGTTGAATATATATGTTTCCTGTTACATTGGTGCACTTCCAAAGGCTTCAAATAAAAGATCGTTTGCAAGGTTGTTTTCATAAAATTGATGATGATTTTCACTCAATATGTCCAAATTTTTTTCGCAGCTTTTATTGTTTTGCTAATGTCCAAATTTGAGTATGGATTATTTTATGGGGCATGATTTGGTGTTAAAGAAGTTCCTTTCGGAGTCCCCAATCCACACCATTTTCTTCATAGTGTAGAACGGAATTGAAACTCTTGTGAAACTCGAGGTGCCGCCAAATTAAGTTTGAGGGTTGAAAATTTATGTTAAAGAGTGCCTTTTAGGAGTCTCAGCGTTTTTCTCCATCATGTCGCCCTACCATTTTCTCGGTTTTTCTGCATAAATGGAACAATTGAATCACTTTTCATCTTATTCCAAGCAAAATTAATGGATCATCCTTTTCTTGGATTATCCTTTTCCATTCCCCGTGATCCTCTGTAGTCCCCATACGTAAAGTTTCTGGTGGCCCCCTCTCAGTTTTCACACTTTAATTCATCCTGAATCATCACCACTCTGGCAGAGCTAGAGGTTCCGCAACAACACGGATGGAACTTGCTTCAGTATATCTCTAATTAACATTTCCAGAATATTATCGTTCTCATTTATTCTCATATGCATTTCGGCGACATTGCTGGTTGTGCAGTGACATATAGAGCCTTTTCTTCGACTTATGGTTCATGGTCATTGTTTAACATGGTATTTTTGACTATGTCCTTAGCAAAAGTGGCCCAATAATAATTTCCTATAAGTATTTTAATTTATCAGATGTCAGTTTCTTAGGTTTTAAAAATGACTACTTCTTACTTTTTTTTTTTTTGTTGTCTTACGGGGATATAGTTAAAAACCATGAATATAGTTAGAAACCACGATCTTCGAAGCAACTATTTTGAACCTAAATTAAAAGCGAAATCAGGATCAAAACCGCCAAACAGCTACTTAATAACGTTAGTTTTGTTAATTAAAAAAAATAACTTTTAAACTCTATTCATTAGGTCATTTCACATTTTAGAGGATTTATAACATAAAAATATCATCTTTATTGTCGAGGAATTTAGTTGTTTTGTTAGCTATGGTTTTCCTGTAATCTGTTTCTCACAGAAATGAGGAATAAATAAATTTCACTTTATAAAGTCATGTAAAAAAAAAAATCTACTATTTTTTAGTCATTGGCTCTTTTATTTTTCACATCAATTTTAAATGTTAATTAGTTAATCAGGTGCAGTGACGATTAATATATCATTCAATAAATATATTGTTTATTATTCCTTATAAATGTGATACATATTATTCTCTAGCTGGCCTTGTTATTTTTAGCCTTCTCAAAGGTTATTTTTCGTGTTTACTTTACATTTGATATTCCTTGTTATTATAAATCTTGTAGACAGTCTCACCAGACAGATATATGAATATCATCAGTATTGTCTACACCCGGCCTGGAGTGGCAACAGGTCGTAGAGGTGACAGTAAAGAGAACGGCGGAGAAAGATTGTGTGATAAAAGAGGAAAGAGTGGGGAGGTTACCAGGGCAACCGGGGCGGTCCCATATTGCATTTTATCTCTCCATCTTCCATAACTGGCCAATCAATATCAACCGGACAAATGTCCATAATGGGTATTTCATATTATTAAATTGTGATATTGTATCAGCTGGAGTTTATTGGAAGAGAAAATTTCAAGGCAACAAATCGCTCCATCAATTTGTGGGTGGCGCCTGAGAAAAAAGAGAGTATTTTGGGGATTAGAAATCCTATAATTGTTATAATAAAACAATTATTGTCTGCAATAACTGGAGGAAGGTTTGGTTAATGGAAAAGAATTTTTGGACAGCGATAAGGAAGTTGTTATATGACACTTAAGGGTTAAACAACGGTTATGTTTGTGAGCAAAATGCAATAAAACTGTAGTATATCTTATTCAGCAATAAGGAGGAATTTTCTATTTATTTTATAATATATGTGTTGATTACAGTTTATAAGCAGCGGGCTTTGGTTTATAAAAGTCGTTCTATTAGAATAGAGTTTTATTTAGAAATAATTACTATTGAGGTGGTGAGAAAAGTGAAGTTAAAAGTGAAAACGGAAAAGAAAATGTATGTTTTGAATTGTATACAATAATTTGTATCTCATGCAATAATATGAGGCATTCGGGAAAAACTAGTAATTTCGCATTTTTCATTTAATTTTGTTTGGAGAACAAATGAAAAGTGATTTAATTGTTTCATTAATATTTAAACCCGCGAAAAATGATGTTCTGAGAGAAAAGAGTTAAGACTCCCATAAAACCATTTTCTTTATCCAACTCAGTTCACATTAAAATGTTAATCCTATAAATCAAATTAGAAGGTAGATGGTAGAAGTTGATAAGACATTAAACAACTACGCGAAAATTGGTGGGAACATCGATCTCAGTTTGAAGGGGTTGTGCTCGTATAGGTGCATGAAAGTTAAAAAACTCAAACTCCTACTCTTGTTTAATCAGCACCGAAAAAATATTTATAAACAGTTGTCCAGAATTTCGGACCGAGAGCTCTTTTCGTTTTTCATTTTACTAGACCTCATTCGATTAGGAGTGTTGTTTCTAATCGATGCCTCGAACGAGAAAAATGTAAGGAATTTACTCTTGTTAAATTCAGGATGTATCGATGTTACAAAAAATAAAACAAAAATAAATTATTTTCATCCCATAGGAAAAAATCCTATTTTTTGCATTTGTTCTTATATTTCACCGAATAATTTGAGCTGGTATGGTTAAAATTCGAATCAGCACTCCAAAAGATTTTCAAAACTTTTCCGAAATTTTGTGGTCTATTTGACTATTTGACTGCCGTGATTGGTTGACGGCCCATATTGAGGACTTTCAGTAGCTATACACCGACCATTAGTATTAAAAAAACATATGCCCTTTTGCGGTGATTTGTCTATTATATTTGTAATAACTTTTAGATTATTTTGCCTATTCGTTTGTGTCGAAATAACATGCATCCTTAACGGTCTTAACTTGTGTCCTATAAGAGAATAGTTTGGTCTCTTTCTCCTATAAAATTTCACATTCATAGGAAGTGGTGAATAAAACGAAATAAGGAAACTTTTCAAATTTCCCGAATCATTATTCTTATGTATTTAATTTTTTTTTAATCATATAAAATTAATGATAACAATAATAATGTGTTAAAAATTATACGCTAAACATGTATTAGGATATTTTAATTTAAATCTAACACTTTCAATCCCTTATTAAATTGGAATACAATTTGTACAAAAATATTCAACAAAAAAAAATCGCATATTAATTTTTAAAATCCCGGATCCCGTTTAAATTAGTTTTCTCAAATTTTATTATATTCTTGGAGGGAAAGTCTTTCTATATCCTGCTCGGGGTTCTTGAAATACTGGTTTATTTTTTGCTCTTTTGGCTTAGCTCTTTTATAAGGTTAATATTTTGTTCAAATTAAGGATAAAAAGAATTTTAATGTACTTGGTGGAATAAATCAACCCATTGGATTCCAAACTCTTGTGCATTCTTGTACCACTGCACACCAAGGCCGGAACGAGGGAAAATTATTCAGCTGGCTCCTTCTCATTCAATATTTTAAGCGTTTGAGTTTGTTAATAACATTAATACTGTATAGATTAAGTTTTAAATTGAAAATATTGTATTACTATTTATTTAATGGCAATGAAATAATGGTATGGTTTTTTGTCTGTTTTGGAAAAGTACTTCTTACTTTATATTATTAATTTTACATCAATAAATTTCCACTGCCGACGTGAACTACCACAATTTTTGTTTAAAAAAAAAAAACAGAAATGATAAATAAAGCAGAGAACAATGAAACCAGAAATAATTGTCAATTTCATACAGTCTTAAAAAGGGTAACTAACTATAAAAATGTTTCTGTGATACATTACAGTTTTTTAATCAATTAAATGAAAAAATTTCAAGCAGAATTTGAACTAAAATGACTAGAAAAAAAAATGTATTAAAAGTATACAAAATAACTAAAGATGGATACATAAATTTCTCAGTTGTTTATAAGCTGTAATATATTTTTTTTTTTTAATTTCGGAAAACTAACTCCCCTTCTTACTTCAATTTTTTTTATTTTATTAATTCTGTATTGAGGCAAAACTAAGAAGAGGAGTTAATTATGAGTTAAGGGTTAATTGCCCGAAATTGAAAAAAATATATATATTACTGCTCATAAATAACATACATATTCATAAATTAGACAACTCAGTTAGAGGTTTACATTTAGTCTTTGTATATATGTATCAGTTTTAAATTATTATTGAAGATAGGGAAAATAAAAAAGTAAACCCCATAGTCAAATTCTAGGTCTTTTAAAATAGATGTAAAGTGCTCATTCACATCCTCGTAATGACCTTTATGCAATGCAAAGTAGGTTATTTTCGTAGCGAAAATTACGAAAATAGTAGTATTTTTTCTTCATTTTTGTTTTGAAATTTGATGGAAAGTATTGTTATCATTTCATTCTCTAAACCACCAAAGAATAGGAGAAGAAATGAAGGAAGAAAAAAAAAAGTTTTGTCAAAAAATATAGGATTTTTTAGCAAAAAATGGCTGAAATAACTTTGAAAGGCGATTGATACATAAATAAGGGACAACGCTATTAGTGCGATTATGGTTTATCATAATTTTTTTTATTTCATTGAAAAAATTTCTAATTCCTGAATCACGAAATATGAAGTAAAAATCTCGTTTTTCGGATCAATACATAGTCGATTTTCATTTATTACCCTGCATAAGTTTTGTAAGTTGGTACGCTCGTATTGGAGTTATAACTATTTTTTTTATTTTTCTATTGCTATAAAAATTCATATTTTAGGGTTTCTCGAGTGGGAATAACGAATATAGATTTTGTTCCTGCCACAAATACAAAAGTACGTAATCCGAATTTCGCCCTTTCCAAAAATTTGTTCGCGATTTTAAACACCTAATTTAGTTAAAGGGTTGAAAATTTGAATGGTAATTGTGTTGTTATTACAAAAATTCTTTATCCTTTTTTTTTTCTATTTTTTCCTTTGTATTTTTTTAAGTGAAATATTTCGAAAAATTTATAGTAGGTTAATGCCCATTCTTCCAATCCATGGAAATTGAAATTTGTTGCCAAAATTTGTTTTTATATAATGTTTTTCAATCAATTCTGGTTTCTATACTACTATGTCGTATTAGTGAATGACATCAACTACCTAAGTAGAAGTTGATGACTTTTATTTGATTTTTGGTTTTTTAGCATGAATTTTTTCATTTAAAAAAATTTACTTAATTACTAGACATTTTTATTGCTTCCCCACTACTGAAGGTAGTGAAACTTAGTCTTCATGCATGGAATGGAAAGACTTGTCCTCCTGATTTGAAAATTTTCATTTTACATTTTACTTTAGAAGTGAAATAAAATGTTTGGTTTCATATCTGGCTGTAACCAAATCTGTGTGACAGACATTACATTCTACTGTTAATCTGATATTAATAGACTTTTCCTGTATGGTCCTGTATTAATTTCATCAAATTCCTTTTGACAAATTAATCTAATGTTTAATTTTATTATTCTTAAAAATTCAATTTAAAATGTGACATTATTTTTAATTTGTTTTTCTATACTGTCACTTTTAGATTAGTCTGTAAGAAGACATAGAAGAACTATGTTTATTCAGACAACTTTTTTTGTTTACAGATGAGAATGGAGTAATTACTAATGAATCAATATTTGTTGCTTTTGTGAGGAGCCATAAGCAGAGGAATGTTAACGACAATTCGCTATTCGAAGCTTTGAAAGAAGAATGGGTTACAAGGCATTTGTTAGATGGAACTATTATCTTCTCTGACCACAGGTATCGTATTTACTACACCTTGTTACTGGAAATATTATTGGTATTTAAGTATAGTCCATAATTTTTATTATTTTCTTCTTATAAGTTCACAAAAGTCATATACATCATCCTTTTATCTTATTTTGCTTTTAAAAAATAACAAAATTTATGTTACTGTTGTTTGCTTCAATTGAATTCACACTGAAAAATACACATTGTAGGTTCTTTATTTAATTTCAAGGTAATTTTTATGTTTAGAATTTCATACCTATCGGGATATTTGTCAGAGGAAGTTACAGGAAATCTAGCATTTACCTATATGCATCAAGATGATGTACGATGGGTGATGATTGCACTCAGAAAAAGTAAGTTAATTTTATAAATTATTTAGTATATGTATTTTAAACATAAATGGTGAATATCATATTTTAAGTTGATATAAATTGTTGATACAAAGATTGATTATCTTTTTAAATGATTTGATTGTTTCTGTCCGTACATTCACAGATGAGGGTATTGTTTAATACTTCATTTATTTTATAATAGTCTCATTTTATTATTTATTTTGGTTTTCAATCAAATAATAATCAATATGTCAATAGTCTTTAATGATTATGTAGAAATATAAACATTATCTAAACTTGAATATGGTTCATTTTATTTTCATGTATTTATTATTAGTCATATTTAATGAGATATTGACCTAGAACAATTTAAATAAATTCAAGAGGATCTGTTCTGCAAACCGATGAGCAATGCTTCCATTAGAGCTACCCTTTAACTTTAAATCCATCCTGGCAAAGTTGAACTTACATCAACTCATCCTACGAATCATTCCAAAGAAACTCAAAAGGATTTAGATCTAAACTTCATGATGATCACTCTAAACATCAGTATGAAGTGTTTTGGGAATATTAAGAATGGATAGCAGAAACCCTTAGGGACATAGTTTCCAGTTTATGGGTACGACCCCTCAGGGAATGGAGAATATTTATAGGCGGGTAGGAGCTGATACCAAAATATCATTTTCAAATGCAAGTAAAAGTAAAATCAGTGTTTCAAGAAATGAATTATCATAATAATTATGCACCATCCACAACTCTCAAATTCTTGCAATCCATCCGTACTCTTGTCAGAATTACTTCAGCTCTCTCTTTCATGCTCAGAACTGAGAACAGGAAACATGAGACGAACACACATGTTTCTGACTGATAACTGGAAACTTATTTTATAACGCAACATTCCTTGTAATACCTGTGTATTAAGTAGAAATTAAAAAAAATGATATTTAAGGTAAATCAATACAAGAGCCTCAAATTTATATAATGACAAGATTATTGTACTAATGAAAAAAGATTAGAAAAATGATAGTGTGGACATGTTGCCCTATTTTAAAATTTTCTATCCTGATAGCACATATGAAATAAAAAATAGTTTAGTTATTAATAACCACTTGAGCTGGCTATGGAAGCAATGATCATTTACTCTCAAGGTCTTGTCAAAATTTGAATGGATAAGAAATCCATTTTTGATTGAAAAATATAATGATTTTGCCCTCTTAACAGTAACATGCTAAGTACATATACTAGTATTATTTTTATGAATTAATACATTGTTACGATTTTGTGACTTAATTATATATATTGTATTGTAGAATGTATTGTTGATAATAGTTTAATATAAAAAAAAAGGGGGAGGACAAAAAAAGTTGGAAACCACTGCCTGTAGACAGTGTTTCCCAAAGTGTAGTATGCATACCACTGGGTTCAGGGAGAAGTTAGACAGGGGTACACTTCCATCTGGCTTTGACTGTGGGTCTATTGTATAAAATATTATTTTTATTAGAGTCTATTCAGAGGGTTAAATTTTTTCTTTTAGTGTCAAAACTTTTCCTATCCGTGTCTATTAGAGGCCTATATGTCGCCAAAGGATCTGAATTCCTATACTTCCAGGCCGGTACATTTAAAGTACATTGGTTGGTAGGGGTGTCAGTTAGGTGTAATTTTCTTTTTTTTTATTTGAAGAGGATTACTCAGTGTTACAAAAATTATAAAAGTGGTATACAGTTTACAAATGTTTTGGAAACGCTGCCTTATAGTATCCATTTTTTTTTTTTTTAACTTCAAACTTTGCTGCTTTTCCATCATTCTCTTTATTACTCTATATGTATACCTCTTGTCATAAGATTTTGTGGGTAGCTACTCTTTCAAGCATAAGTAGCAACTTTATTGAACCTTTCCTTGCCAGGTTAGGTCATTCCTCACTCTCATACTTCACTCGATTGACTATTTTTTGCTTCATTGTCATACATTGCAAATGTGCTGCTTGCTGAGAGATGGGATCCTCTGAGAGTAAGTGGGATCCCTCCATTAGTAAAAGCCGCCCTGATTTGAAATTTTATTGCTAGATTGAACTGCACGTGTTAAACGTTGGTCAACGTTGACTCAACGTTAAATATAAAAGTACTGTGTATATGTTAATTAATGTATCAATGATTAATATGACATCTTATCCTACCCTTGAGTGTTTAATATTTTCTTTTATTGTTATTTTATGTTTTTGTGACTTTTTTTTTAGTGTACAGCAACAGCGAAAGCTATGGTTGGAGTTGCTATCGCTTGCATAGTAAGAACGGAGATTATATATACCTAAAAACACATGGATTTTTAGAAAAAGATGAAAAAGGGGTTATTCAGTCCTTTATTTGTATTAACACCCTTGTCCCGTAAGTATAAAAACAACCTTAAATAAAAATTTCTGCTTTTTATTCCTACAGTTTTCTTTTCGTTCCTAAAAAATAACCTGTCTGATAAGTTTAATTTAAAATTCAACCAATAATTTTCCTATAATATAAGTATGTATAAGATACCTAATGGCCATTAAGACGTTGTCTGCCACAGTACTTTTCAAGATTTCAGTCTAGGAAGCCAATTTAAATTTGGCCAACTAAGCCAAGTAAACAAACTACGAGTTATCTCATAGATTGGCGTCTGAGACAATAACACCAACTACGAGATAACTCATAGTTGGCAGTCAACATATTAAACCAAACATTTATTAATAAATTATCAAATTGAATCATGTATTTATATATTATTATATATATATTTTCTTGTCTGAGTTTATTATCTGTTTATACTCCAGCAGGAAAGAGTGGGTTAGAGACAGGCCTACAATCTATTTTAACTTTTGTGGAAGTTTATTCTGATAGAAAAATCACAAAAGATATTATTGCTCTTTTAGGCTGTAATTGAACTTTTATCAAACTTAAGTTGAAGGTGGTTGACTGGAACTTTAATACCCACAACTTTCACCACCTTTTATTTTTTCTATGCATATTTTGATGTAAAATTGTATTACTTTATTTGATTTTATCTATTCACTAAATATTTTTGATTCAATTTTTACATTAATTATTACAGCCCTGAAGATGGTGAAAAATATATTGCTGAAATGAAGTCAATATATACACCTATGATATATAAATCAGAATTGGCAGAACCTGCTATCACAGCGCTCGTTGAGACCAGTCTGGTAAGAATTGTTATTAAAAAATTGTATTTTATTCAAGTTAGGTAAATGTTAGTTCATAGTTTAAAGGTATTTTAATTGATAATTATTTTATTATATGATTTCACGTTTAGTTTTGTAATTTTCAATATATTCCATTTATTTTCCATTACTTATTATGATAAGAAATTTACTCTTAAGAAGTGTTGATTATTGGTCCTTTTCTATTAAGACTTTATATTTATTCAATAATTTCTTTTTGAAAAACCTGCATTCAGGATGATTTTGTCACCGAAAATTAAAAACTGTTCTGCCATAAAGAACAAAGTTCTATAGTTGCAGGATAAACTAAAAAAACATTTAAATTGTTTAAATGTTTAGGACTAATAAATATATAATGTTCATCATTAAAAATAAATGTATATGTCTTATACTTGAAAGGCTAATATGTTTATATTTTTAATAAAGTAGTGGCACTTATATATTTCAGTTCTTTTATTTTGGGATTGTGAATTAGAAACTCATTAAACTATTTTTTTGCTTTATGAATTTTACTACATTATATACAGTATCTTTTTTACACTATTTTTTAAATATCAATTCTGTAGTCAAACCACGTTGCTCTCTCAAATTATTGCCATTTATCTCCTTTGTATTTCATTATCTGTCATATTTTAAAAAAAAAAAAAACATTATTTAAAATAATGGCTAATTTTGAGTATAAGGTTAATTATTGGATTGAATGCCAGTTTTGTGAAAACAACAGGCACCCAGGAATTTAAGGGATTCTCCGAAGGAATATATCGTCAAATAGATAAACCTTCAGCTCCTGAAATATGATTGGATAATAAAGAACATGGAAATTAAGTTTTGAGATCAAACGGTATAAAAAATGTAGATAGATAGAATGTAAGGTTTACTATAAAAAAGTGAGCAGCAGAACTCCATCACTGAGGTCTTATTTTTGTTTGAAAATATATGTAAAGTGATTTAATTCTTTCATTAATGTTTAAAAGTCGTGACAAAATTGGACACATAAGTATCACTATTTTATTTAAAATATTAACATTAAAAGTGTTTATCTGGCCTTTTCTAAATTTATTCCTCAAAAACTTGTGTATTAAAGGTATAAAACTTTCTGAATCAGTGTAGTTGTCAGTTTTTGAATGATAGGAGTCTAACCATTAAAATTCCTGATGTTAGAAAGAATTTTGCATCTTTCATTCTGCATATGCAATATGTAGGTAATTCATCTGCCAAAAAGAAGTAACTTTGTTTGTTTCATTAAATTAAATGATTCTATGCAGTAGTTTCTATTAATTAACTCACTTTTTTTTTTATAGAACTTCATTAATACTGTACAAATGTTTTTATTTATTATTATTTCTTTGTTTAGAATGGAAACCCCAGTTCAAAAAATGATTGTGAGGACCTCCCATTGACACCAAACCCTAAAGGCATCAAGCTAGCTGTTGAACTTATGCTGTCAGGTTTGCCTCCAAATATTCGCCAAGAGGTTCCAAACACTTGTGATGAGAAACCAAAGACACCTGCCCAGGATATACTTCCTATAGAGGTAATTTACTTTATTATATAATGTTATATTGTGAATTATACTATAAAATAAACTGAATTGTAAGTAGCATTCCAACCTTATAAGTTTATTAGGAGATTTTATTGTCTTGATGTATTTTACATGTTAATACTACCTTATTAATAACTATTAATTATTTAGTGAAGTCTTATGGTTACATTAAGGCTAAAGTACCGATTTTTAGTAAGTTTTTTTTTCAAGAGATGGCACCACTTTCGGGGCAAATTTACTTTTCTTCTCATTTGAATACAGAATAATAAATTTCCCATCTGTAAACAGATATACCATCTAGAATCCCATATAAGTTACTGAAATTGGTTCATTTTGGGATTTAAAAAATTTATCTTTGTTATTATTTGTAAATCAAATAAAGTAAGCTTATAGGCACTTGATCACAAGCAAATAAAACAAGTCTGCGCAAACAGATTCATTTTTGGTAGCATAGGATGATCGTAAAGAGAAAAATATGATTTAGGTTTAAAGCCATGAGATTTGTAATTGCTAGACCAGAGGAAGTGGCAGCTTACCCCCACTTCCCTAGACGTTGATGCTATGAGAGCCTCAATGTTTGTTTGCTTGATCTATGTATTTCCACACATTTTTAAAATTTTTTATTTTTTCACTAATACTAAAGTGGAATTCCGAAATGAGAATACGACATTTTTAAAATTAAAATAATTTTAATTTTAATAATAATGTTTTTAACTTTTTTTCTTTAGGTAAATTTTGATTTCCTTGTCAAAATATTTCATTTATCATAATTTACCATTGTAATCACTATATTGTTTTGGTTTATTTTTCTCATATTTAGAGAAATAAAAAAACAAAAATCAGAAATAAGTATTGTATCGGATAATATTTATGAGAAGAAGATAGTTGGAGGTGCGGTCAGAAAATAACACAAATGAGTTAAAAAGCTTATTTACTAGTGCCAACGTTTCGGCCAGAATTTATAGCCTTCATCAGGGCTAAGAAAAAAAACAAGATAACAACCAGTGAATAAAGGATATATAGAATGATTAAAGTAAATAATTGTACATAATGATAAAAATATAGATAAAACTAATGTAATGAAAGAAGTGGGAAATAAAAGGTATATATAGGTAATTAAATATGTGAGCAAAATAACATAATTAACGAAATAAAAATGTAAAGTTATATAATGCAAAGAAATTTTGAAATATGAATAATTTAATTTATTAATAATAATTTAAAAATGGAAAGATAATATACGTAACTAATGTAATATGTAAGTAAAAAAAAAGAAGCATAGAGAAACAAAATACAAAGTTAGTAAGACAAAGAAGTAATTAGTAAATAATAATAATAATACTTTGTATTGTGTGTGTATTGAAAAATAGACGATAAATGCAGAGATCAACAAGTTCAAAAATAATAAGCAAATTTCGTAAAAGCAGTGGACATTACAATAACATAAGAAACACACTAAAATTTAGTTCTGTTGGGTTCACTAATGTGTAACGACCTCATTAATCTGGGATTTAATAATTCAGGAAGTATTACTTACATGTATCGAAGAAGGAATATGGAAGAAGGCGAGCCAATGGAGATCAATGCCCAACAAGTTCAGAGGAAAAGCCTTCAACAGAGACTGAGCGTATCGTCAAGTGAGTCGGCGGAAGTTTTAGGAGTAACAGAAACTGAAGAGGAAGTGGATGAACAAAGGAATGGTCGTGAGCAAAGAAACCGAGAAAGCATGTGGAGGCGAGGACTTGGAGGAAGGAAGACACGTGAGATCTGAGGAGGGTGTAAGCAGAGTGGCGACCACACATTGACAAACTATCATGTGAAAGGAGAGCAGAGTGGTCTGCCTATTAACCCAGTGAACGAAGGAGTAAGCTGTCTGGTGGACACGAGCAGTTCAAACACCATTTCTTGTAGAGAAGTACAAATTAGCAGCGAGGGGAGGACACTCCAAGTAAAGGTTTGCAAATGTAAATTAATCACTCTGGGTGGATCATGCAGTATAGAGGATAGGACTGGGTAAGGAGGGGGGCTAAAGGGAGCATTTCAACAATTCATGTAGTGAGTAGAATGCTTAGGGATTATCAGGTGATTATTGGTTGTGATCTTTTAGAGAAGGTGGGGCTAAGATAATAAAAGAATAGTAATAGGAAATGGAATATTATAATCGGACGAAAGAAATGCAGATGCCAACAAACAATAGCAGACGGGAAGGCGCAAGTAGGGGCAGTAACGCAGGTGGAGAATTGGAAGGACACCATTACAACGAATTTGACGATATTTTCTTTAATGAAGGAGAGGTATTGAGTTCAACAGAAAGGACGGTTCATGAGATTCCACTAAAGCAGGAAAGAGTGACATGTGTTAGAGAACGAAGATACCCACAGCCACTCCGGAAGAACATAAGAGATGAAATCGAAAACTTTAGAAGACAAGGATTCATTGTAGACAGTACGTCACCCTATAATAGTTCGTTGTGGATGAAGCCTACGCCAGGTGAGAACGGGGATATATATAGGGTGTTCATCGATTAACGTAAGCTTAATGATAATGCCGTCGCTGATAAGTATCGGATACCGAGGTTTGAGGATATCCTTGACAGACTAGGAGGGGTTAAATTCTTTAGCACCTTTGACGTGAAAGCAGGGTATCACCAAATTCATATGCACCCACTAAGAATTTAGGAGAATGCTGTTTGGTCTGAAGAACGCGAACAATACATTTCATTCAAAGGTTAACAGACGAATTTTTGAGAGATATAGATGAATCAGTATGCCAGATTTACCTGGATGACTTCCTGGTGTTTAGTAAATTGGTTATAGACAATGTGAAACACTTAAAGAGCGTTTTTCAGAGGATGCGGGAATTCGGACTAAAACTATCTCTCTCATTGGTGGGATAAAAACAAATACATTTTCTAGGACACACCATATCTCAGGAGGGAGTCAGATCGGGCCATTGAAGACAATATAAGAAATTGTATAGATCAGTAGCAGAAGGAACCAGTACTAGCATTTCCTGACTTACAAAAGCAGTTCACACTCACGACAGACGCTAGTGAGTGCGCGCAGCGAGCAGTGCTGTCACAAGAAAGTGAGGTAAGGTATCACAGAGGCAGAAGCACGTTACAGCGCCTTTGAATGAGGACGACTGGGTTATATATTATTATTGGGGGAGTGGACTCCAGAAGAAGATCAGCAATCGGCCTCACCAGAAAACCAGAATGGGAAGAAGACGTCCGCAGAAGAAAGTTCAAATGACGAAAGACCGACAAAAATGGAGGAGCTTGAGGAGATTATTAACAACAAGAGGTACCAGATTATTTGTAAGACAAAAACGACGGGGTTGCTGAAGATAGAACATAGCAAGTACGGCAGTAGTATCATTTTGACTATCTGGTCACAACCGGGTGTCAAAGAGGATCAAATCTGTAGAGAACTAAAAGAAGCATCCAATGCCGGTAAGATTTACCATTTATATGTTGGAAATGGGATAGTATGCAAAAAGAACTAACTGCTATGGAGAATGGAAAAAATTGGCATACATTGATCGTTTATTTGATGCACGTTGATGGTAGGCTCTTTGCAAGATCCAGAACATCAAAAGGAAGTGTTGGTGTATCACCAAGGAAAAACTAATCATCATGGGCTGAACGAGACTTTACAAGCATTGCGGCGCAAATATTTCTGGTGGGGCAGAAAACGCACAATCCAGGAGATTCTTGGGAAAGGTGTTACTGAACGAGGTGTGCCTAAGCAACTTGAAAGAATTCACCTGGAAAGGCTATAAGTGAGCCATAGTCATCGATGTATTCAGTAAGGTGACTATGGCATGTGCAGGACAGATCAGCGGAGGCGGTTTTACGAGCTCTTCAGACATGGTTCCAATTATATGGTGTGTCTGATAGAATTTCTTCCGACAGTGGGAGAAAATTTGGCAATACAAGCATCAGAGAGGAAGTGAGAATATTGGAAGTGGTTTGGCACCTCAACATCCAAAAAGTCGCCGAGGGACTTCATAGCACTCTAAGTGACGAGTGTACCAGCTAGAAAGGGGACTGGAACCTGATGATGCCATGGAACGGGCAGACGCAGCATACAACCACTCCATACACACTGTCACGGGGTTTGCCCTATTCGAAATTCTTTTTGGGATGCGGGTGCGTCGATGGACTGCCGTGGTACTTTGCTGGGAGAGGATGAAATTGCTGGTAATGCTTTGGCCTTCTATAAGTCAGGAACAGGATTCGCAAGGAAAAAAGTAAAATAGTGGTACAATATAACTTCCGCTCTCTATACCTGCAATATCATAGGCGTTAGTGCAAATTTCTTTGGTGAACAACGGCATATTCCGGGATTCAATTCTGAATCTTTCTCAGAAAATCCACCGAAAAAAAAAAAAAAAAAAAAGTTATAAGGAACGAATGGAAGTGATAGCTTTATTGAGTCCAGTACCTCTGGACCGAATTTTTTTTTTTAACAATGCAACCTTTATTCTATAATATATTATGTTGTAGTTCCTTGCAAGATACTTTTTTCAAAAGATAAACAAACTTCATCTTTCGGTATTAGACATTTGAGCAAGTTACTTATTTTTTGATTTTCCGCAGTTAAAATATCAACGATACGATTCACTACGAAAACATTATGTTTGTCCACTGATACAAATAGCTTTTATGGATATTCCTCACAAGCTTACTATATTAAAATACAACAAATAAATAAATCAATTAAAATAAAAAATAAATATGTAGACAATTTAAATAATTGTTTTTTATTTTTCCTATTGCCACATTGATTATTTTGTAGCCAGATTGCATTTTGAAAAATCAGAGATCATTTCGTAGATCTGAAACTCGTTGTTTAGGTTAATAAAAGTTGGATTGCAAAATATATTCTGTGGTTTGAATATTCAGATTAGATTTATATGTACACAGGGTTTCCTGTAAGTGTTAACCAATATAACAGAAAAAGACTTGGAAGGAAATTCTAATAGACAAATAAGGGTTGTTATCACGAAATAAGTGTTTCATTGTTGCGTCCCTTTCTTTTCATTATTTCTCCAAGTAGAACAGACAAGTAACTTAGTTTGAAAAATATTTGTACTTCTAAAACTTATTCTAAAACGTTTCTAATTATAATAAATTTAAAGAATTATTTATTTATTCTTCTATAACTTATTTTTTGAAAGTACGAATCAGGCAATAGTTGTGGATAATTATAAAAAAAATATAACATCCAATAAAAAATATTAAAAAAGTAAAAGCAAACAATAGGCTAAAATCTCACGATTCAGGAAATATTAATACTAATTAGATAATTAGAGTGCTACCAATTTACTGATTAGAGTGCTACCAATGGGTAGTTTCTCTACACGCCTGTAACACTCCATCCAATTTAACTTAGATCAGATTTCCTAAATGTATTAAATAAATATTTAAAAAAAAAAAAAAATTAGATAGTACCTAAGAGAAAAAAAATTAGTGCAAAAATTTACTATTACTATTCTCAAATTTAGGTATTGCTATGAGAAAGTTAGTTTTAGCAGCCTTGAGTTGCCATATCGTTCCAGCCGGTAACCACCTCAAACCGTTTCCTTCCATTTGTAAACAAAAACATATTTTTCTCTTTACGATCGCTGTATAAATGCCATAATTTCACGGAATGTCTCATTGGTTTCAGTGAACGGTCCTACAAGTGCCTATAAGGCCACATTTTTAAAAATTTATCGTTAACTCATATTTTTGCATCTTATTTTCCTTATTATTGGATTGATGCTTTTTTGACTTAATTTCAGTAACTTCTATTTTCGAAAAACACAAAATGCACTTTATAGATCCGAAATCGGACCATCCGTTCAAGAGTAAATAGAAAAGTAAATTTTGGTGCGTCCCATGAAGCAGTACATTTAGCCTTTAGTGCTGTCAATTATGATTGCTGTAACACTTCCATCAGTCCATGTAAAAGAGATCAAATAAACAAAACAGCCATATCGCTAAAGTAGAAACAGTGGATTTTAAATTCATATTTTCAGTGTCACATTATCAGCAACAACTATTCCTTAACTTTTTCTGTCAACAATATTTTTGCAGAAATATTTTTTAAATGTTGAAACTAGTTATAGCTTTTTTTAAAAAACTTTCTTCACTGCTCATGTTCAAGCTCTGTATATTGCTATATTATTTATAAACTCTTACTCTTCTAATTTTTTAATAAAAAGTAATTAATGTAACATCTTTTCAGGTTCCAAATCGAGATGTGGGAGTGAAAATGTCTAATTTGCCCAGTAAATATGATCGTCCTTCAGTCATAAGTTTTAACAAAGTTTCTGCCACTGAAAGAACTAAACGTAGTCCAGAAAGCTTGGAGGTATAATTTTATTGAATTTTTTTTTTTATCACTATTAATTATGAAATGAAATTCTAATTAGGATAATTCTATAGGAAACTGAGGCAAAGCGGCTTAGAGGAGATAAAAGTGTCATTGTTCATGACACAAGAAGTCAAATCGACACTTATTCACTGGACACTAACCTCTTCTTCAGTACAGATATATTGGATAGTGCGAGTACCAGTTTTTTCCAATTTACAGGTAATATAGGATTCTCACAGCTTGCTTTAATTTATTAAATGCTGTTAATTACCTAATAGAGTTATTTAATAATAATAATAATAATATATATCGATATAATAATAATAGTGCTGCAGTATAAAAATTTAAATGTTACAATTATCTAATATATGATGATCCAAAAGTGCTATTTTACTTTGGCACATATCATTTCATGATTTATTCAAGGATATTTCCTAAATTTGTTTTTCTACAAGCTAGTATCAGACCAAACAAATGTCCTTAACCAGAAAATGGCCTTTAAGTGGTAGACATCGAAATGATGGTGTTACCGTTTTATATAAATAGATTCTGCTTCTATATTGCAAAATCATTGTAAAAATTGAATATTATTGCTTTGGAACCCCTGCCATATGCTTGTGGCGCCTACTTTAGGAACCACTGTCATAGAAGTTAGATCACTTGTCACTTCCTATTTAAGACCAGTGTGTGGCTTAAATGACTACTAATGCAAATACTTTTAACACCGTATTTGATAGCTTTAACAATAATTTAGTTTTTATTTATGATAGTGTAAATTATGAAACTAATAGCTTAAAATATATTCAAAATCCTTATGTAATATTTATGTTTAATGTTTCAGATGATGATCCATTGAGGATTCCTGATGATGCCACAGTAAGTTTGAGTTGCTATTATCATAATTTTTTTTATCCTGTAATTTTGTTGTTTTTATATTCTGTACATTAAAAAATAAGAAATTCTCACAAAAGTTATTTTTAAATAAAACCATAAGACATTTTATTTTTATTTTTTAGTCATCTGGCTTATGGGATGCGCCGGATTCAGACCTCGAAGAGGGAGTGCTACGAGGGCACATGCACCTCGAAAACCGAATACAATCTCAAGGAGTAAGGCAACTTTATTTAATCAATTTCTGTTACCTCTTTTGTTAGCTGTGTATCTTAAGTATGTTGATGATTGAGGAACTTCCTGAGAATCATGAGATTTATTCTTGTTTTGAAAATGTGGATTTAAAAATGTTTAACTTTTAACTACATTCTTTTATACCTAATTTTAGGCCAACTTCTCTATATTCAAATTATCATAAGTTTTATAGAAATTAAATTTCTTACCCCATGTTGCTATATTTAACATTTTAATAATCCTTTACAAAGAAAAGTGTTCTGAATAAATATACTTAATAAATGCATTAAAAATTGTTAAGAACTAACGCAGCATAACTGGATTTACATATTAAAGTATATTTACCAAGAGGATACGATTACAAGGACACACAGATCATATCGAAAGGACCAATTAGAGTTCAAGGATGATCTTTGAAATATTAGATACAGGGGCAAAGAACATGAGTTAACATATTTTTAATGACATGTCCAGAAAAATAGTTATGCGATGGGCTCCTAAAGTTTGTAAGTGTTTAAATTTTTTCGGTACTCAGCATCTCAGCATAAAACACAGCCATTTCGAAACTAAATAAAGCAAGAATACTTGTTCGAATTGGCAAAATAAGACCAGTTATCACTTCAGCAGAAAAAGCAACAGCCATTTTGAAAGAGTAGCTTTGATAAACATTCTATGACTATTATGTCATTCTGATAAATGTAATAAGATTAGTATATAAAAACATGTACTGGTACAGCAAAACTGTATCAGTTGCATCATGGAGTTAGCACATATTCATTTAAATGGATAAAATAGCTGTGCCATTTTATGAAGATGTGGAGTCAGTCTACTATTGAGATTTTTGTATCTACTTCTGGAAATAAAACAATTTTTAATTTTTTTGTTTCAAAAACTTTTTCACCTTCATTTGTTTTTAAATTCTTTGTTATTTCAATTATTAGACAGATAATTGATCTGAGCTGTCTAACCGAACCAAAAATTTTTGTTCATTCTTCTAAAAGACATTAAGTAGAATCCTGTAATGAAGGTCCCTACTTGTAGTTCACCTACTCTAATAGTTCCTTATTCTAAATGGCTGATTGGGACTATTTACTTTATAATATTCTTATAATTTATTTCAGGTCCAAATTCAGGAAATTGAAGAGGACTTGCAAACAGTTCCCATCACCAGTTCTCATGTGTATCAAGACCATTTTACACATCTCAAGGTATTTATTGTAAATTAATTAATCAGAGTAAAAGAATCATAAGCATTGTAAAGAATTTAAATGTAAATTCCCAAACATAGTTTCTTAATTAATGATTTAAAAATAAGTAATTTAATGTTTTTTTTATGTCATTAAACCATTTCACAACTGATGGGTTTATAGAACCCATCACAATATTTATTTGTGAACCCATATCAATATTTTATTTTTATAGGTATGGTTGTGCTTTTAAATTGAATACCATAAACAAACATATGATTAGAGACTGGATATATGTGCAATAAAAAAAACCCAAAATACGCAAAACCATGGAATAAAAACCTAAGATGTGTTTAAAGCATCCAAATCCTGCCATAATAAAATTTGTTGTTTAATTTATAATATTAATACATTGAAAACTTACCTAACCTTGTTTGAATTAAATTAAATTTGCTAAATACACTATACATTTTAGAAACATGCATAAAACCTAACTACTTTGATTACAAAACTAAAAAAATTTCCATTATTGAAACTGAAGAGCTATGAAGAAGCTAATTGTATTAAATGATTTTATATTCCTATAATGAAAGCTTAAATTTAATTTTGTGTTTTAGAAAAAATATGCCATGTACTTTGTAGAAAGGAGTATTTAAAAATATTCTTCCTAACAAAATTCCCTGTTTTAATTTCTCATAAAATTTTATATAGTGTGTTCTTCCGTTTTGCTTTTCAGTTCTGTATCAACATACGAATATACTATACCACCAATCAAAAACTAACAAGTAATAAGTCAATGTGGAAAAACTTATAAAAGTTTGATCAAAAATATATAGATATATCCATATTGTAATGTCATATAATAATATAAAGAAAAAAATTGAAATTCTCACTAGTGCTGACAAAGTCATGTAAAAGAATGAAGGACTAGGCAGTCTAGTAATCAAAGTTAAAACAATAAAACTGAACATTGTCTATAACAAGCTTATTCTAAAGAGACTTTTTCATACCAACCTAAACCACTGATTAATACTTGTTACCTCTATATTCTTGTACTTTACCTCATTTTTGTCAATTTTAAACTATAAATTAAACAATATATGTATAATATAAGAAATTTAGTTCAAGTATTGAAATTTATGCAACAAAGAAAAATAAGCCCAAAAAGAGTAAAAGTGGTGCAATTTTGTGTAGAAAAAATTCAAAATATGATAATTTGTCAACAAAAAAAACAAAACCAAAATGTGCAATTTTGTGATGTATATAATTAGTGTTATTTGAACATCTTTTCTGAATTTATGTTCGGTAGAATTTGGAAATAGAGAACAAAAAATATAATTGCTGGAAAATGCATTATGAAGTCTTTCCAACTCACAGGTGTATGATTTGTTGTAAACTATTTTACTATCTGTTAGGTGTAAAAAGTTCTTTTATTTTAATACTTGAGTTTGTTTTTAAGTCATTCTTCTATTTATTTATTTTTTTCTCCAATAAGATTTTTATAACAATTAAATTTACTAATTCGTTTTTTTATCAGTTATTCAGCTTTTGAGACTTACCCAAACAATTATTACCCAACAATTACTTGTTTTTCAATCAAGAGAATAATCTGTTTTAAGAAAATATATCAGTGAATTGTTGCTAATCTCAATATGAAGATCCAAAATTTATATTATACAAAGAATAAGTATTAATAATTTGATTTGGTTTGTTCTAAAAGCCCTCAAATTTTAATGAATACTATTGTTTACTAAACAGCATTTTTTGAATTCTATTATGGCTTTAATTTTGTGAACAACCCACTGATTTAGTTAAGATTAGTGATGATCTATAGGATAATCTATCCTACCTACTCTATTTGGAGTTAAACCAAAGAAACAATAGTTCTCATAACTTTGATGAAGGAATTTTATTTTATTGGGTTGAAATCATCAGATTTGTTCATTTGGATGAAATCATCTAACTATGAAACCATCTCTTTTTCACTAACAATAACACTGTGAGAATGAAATTAGTCTATTGATATCTTCCTTTCTTTTTCATGATACATCATTCGGTTTATTTGGAAATATTAATGTGTTTTTAACATAAAAACATAATAAATACAGAGTTTTTGTGTTTTGGACATATTTGATTATATTAGAATTTTTTTTCTTATTTCTCTCACATATTTTTTTTTTTTTTACAAAATCCATAAAAATTACTATTTTTCAATTTAAAATTGACTCCTCTTACATGAAAAATATTTGCCTCATATACAACATTGATGGTTATCATATTGTATCTTTTTCAAATAAGTTTTCTTGCCTTTGAATACTCAGTGAAAAATCAACTTTTAAACTCATTGCGGCACCTTTCAAATTGAGTCTAAAAATATTATAAGGACATCATTTTTGTCAAAAAATATTTTCTGTTTATCAAGAAGCCCTCTTAATTTTTCTGAGACATGAGAACTTATTAGGGAAAGATTAAATGTGATAACCATAAACCTTTTTTATATATATGGGGCACAAATCTTTCATGCGAGAGTTGTTAATTTTAAATTAGGAAATAGTAATTTTTATGGATTTTGTATAAAAATGCTTAGTAGGCAAGAGAAAACAGCAAAATCACAATATGGGACATAGTCGAATATATGTCAAAAATACTCAGGTTTTAAAATGTCTTTTTATTAAAATGGTCTAATAATGGAAGTGTATTATATAAATTTAGATTTTTCCAAAATTCTTAGAGGGATATCATTTTTGGGGGAAATACTTTCCATTCCTCAAGAAGCTCCCTCAATGTTTCACAGAAATTTATTTTCAGACCAGTCGTAATCAAGGTGTCAAGCCGTATGTCCTCTAGGCATTTCTAGTGCAGTTATTATTTTATTTCAATATCACTGAAATTTATGGAATATTTCTTCTATACAATACATAGAAGGAATAAAAAAATGAATTTCTTTATCTGTAAATTAGTATAGCCTATATTATATTTAAATATTGTATGAACATGTAATAAATATCTGCCTTACTAAACTTACAGGCAGAGCATCGAAAACAGCAGGAACTTTTGAAAACTTTACAGCAAGATCATCAACGCCAACAAACAAGAGAACATATTTCACTAAGAGGAGCAGAACAAAACATTGGAGTGTAAAACAATGTTATCAGTACATTTGGTGCTCAATTTACACATTAGTGCAGCAGTTATGTAGCTGATGCCAGTTTGTATGCCCAAAACCACTATGAGGAACAAAGAATGTTCTGCAACATGACTCTTGGTATTATTTGTTATTTTTCTAAAAGTTTTATGTTGGTGTTTATTCTTCATTGAACACAAAATAAGTTATTACCCATACTATTGGTTAATTTTCTTTCAATTTAAGTAAAAAAAATCTTAATTGAATAGTATTTAAAGTTTTAGATTAAATTCATTTATCAAACGTTTTGTTTATTATTCTTCAAATTCAGTAAGTTATTTCATGCTTTTCTTAAGCAATACTACTTTTGTCATTTATTGGATAAATCGAAATTGAAGTACTAAAATCTGACAACAAACTTTTAAAACAAAGTATTGTACTTATGTAAAAAATGAAATCAGGAATGTACAAGTATTTAGATAGTCATTAATTTTAAAACTATTTTTACTTTTTTCTACATATGAACCTAATAGTAATATAATGATAATAAAAGAAAATATTGTACATACAAGCAATCGTAATCAAACTAATATTAATATTTTTAATAATTTCATATTTTTGTGAATTTTGTTATAAAATATTTTATAAGCAGGGCTTTAATCATAAGAGGTATTTTATTAATGCATATAATTAAATGAATACATGAATCTGTGTATTCTTATTTTTAATGTAGTATATTTTTTTCAATTTTTTCATTAAAAAAATAAAATAAAGATGCTCAATAAAGTTTATTTGAAACCATAGAGGACTGGGATATGTTGGGTATCGTCTTAGATAGACAACTCTGTAATAACAGACTGAAATGTCATTTTTGTGCCCTTAATAAAGGCTGACAAAGAGTACAGACTGTATAGCTAAAATTAGATTTACTGTGGTTACAAGTTTGAATTTTGATAAATTTTATAATAGCTTTATGTTGATACGATTGCTTACATTTAATTTTTAAGGAGGTTCTTAATTAATAAATATCTATATTTATAATATTATGAAAATTAGATATTTAATTTGTATTGGATAAATCATACCTTAGCAGGTTCTGGAGGGTTAGAGTTTCATATTTTGTTAGTTATACTTCAAATATTAAGATATATAAGTTAGCATTCAATGTTACCCCTTTTGTGTTTGCTTTGGAGGTTTGCATTCTTTTTTTTTTTTATCATTATCCAACATTTTATTTAAAGTTTTTTAATCTGTTATTTACAATATTTAGTGATATATTTTAATTTGATCATGGTTCATGATTATTTTGAGAATCACATGATTTTAAAAAAAATTATTACACGAGATTGTGTTTTAATGAATTTTTGCTTAGTATTATGATAGATTCATAATTATACAATATATATGTAATACATCAGTTACTAACTTTTTAAACACTTTTGTTTTAATTAATGGATTATTGTGAAAAATAGGGAAAAAAATTTAAAAGGTGTCTAAAATCATTTTTGCTTAAAGCAAGTTCACATAAAAACATCCTTTTCAATTGTTCTGTATAAAAAAGTTGTTTATACAGGCAGTCTCCGTTTTATATCGCCTTGTTTCAAAGTTACATTCCTTAGGTCAAACAAAGCTATTTAAAAAATAAATAAATAGTTTTATTGAGAACTATTCTTCAAAAAATAATTAAATTACAAAAAGGACGATACTGCTAAATGAAGTAACCATTACTTCCTCAATGGATTTAACAGTGTGATTTGTCGACCAGGACTCCACATTAAACATGAATGGAGCCTGACATAAGTACGAGGACTGTCTGTAATTATATAATTTTAACAAACCAATGATTGATTCAACTTTTGAAAATAAGTATTGTTCCCTTGGTTATATCACTGGAGAGTTAAAAGAGGCAAGATATCGTAGGAATAATCTTGTAACTATAAATATTTTTTCTGAAGTAACATACAAAATCTGAGTTCAAATTTCTTAGTTTATGGTGTAAAATATCTTGAAGAATCTGTACCATATGATTTATTGATATTGTATTTTGTATGCTTCTTTAGCTTAGTTTTCAGTAACACTGAGGCCTCATATGAAGGATTGATTACTGGGTATAAAAATTAACCTAGTGATAAACCAATATATCCCAGAAATTATTTGGAATCAGATGATGCCAAAAATCTGTAATATTTTTTATAAATATTACAACAGGATATTGAAGTTGTACTAATTGAACATTTGTAGGAATAATTGCTTATTCTAAGCAAAACTAAAATAAAAAAGTTGAAAGGGATGAAATGGTGTTTGGCTCCCAAAATTTTGCATGTTTTTAAATTTAAGCAAGGTGAATTAGGATTTTATTTTTAACTGTAGCATTGTTCTAAATGATGAAACAGTTTAACCGAATATTGATTAGTGTATGAAATGATGATTATTAAGTCGTCCAGCTTGTTTGTATAACTTCTATTTAATGTATAATAGAAGCACTTGAATGTTTGTTGTACATGTTAGCTCCCTTGTGGTTTAGATAGAAACGACCAATGTTGTCGCAAGCTTAGAATCCTGTTTTTTTTTTTTTTTTTTAAAGAATGCGTGAAGGAGTATTAAATTTTATACATATTTTATGTATTTTCTCAATAATCTGCATAAGCATTGTTGGAAAAATATTTGAAGGGTATTGCTGAATTAGCTCCCAATAACACAATTGTTATTTTAAATTAAGTGGTAGATAAATGTGTATAGTGTGTGACTCTAATTAAATGTTCATTTATTGGTGTTTAAAGAAAATAATGTAATTAGTTTCATCTTTGTTTATGTATATATTTATGTATATTATGTATATGTGTAAAGAAGAAAGGAATAAAAACAGCTTCTGTAAATTTTATACTTAAATATGTTTCATTGTTTAGTTTTAAAAAAATCTAGAAAAAATTATTATTGACCAGATGCTTTTTTTGGTTCCAATATTACTTGTTATCTATTTTATTTTACTAAGAAATCTTTCGTGTATCATTGAATTTCTAAAATTAAGCTCTTTATTTAAAACATATTTTGTTAATTGTAAATATAAAATGGCCTATACATAATGAAGCATCTCTTAAAGTCTTAATTCCAATGATGGACTTGAATTTTTAAACTGATTTTAAAACAAATAGAATATTACTCCTACAGATACCTTCAAGTTTAATATGAAATAAACTAACTTAGTGTGTATTATGAGGAAGGAAGTGTCATCATGCACTTAATAAATCAAAAGCCATCATAGCTTTTACGTTTTAATTTTATATTTACAAAAGAATCTGATTCAAATCTTGATTTCTTTATGGTGAGAACTACTTCTCCTTGGTCCACTCAGTGTAATGTAAGATATATATTTTTTAATGGTGGTATATATCAGGCTTCTGGAGCACTTTGCTAACCTTTCACCAATTTCAGTCCAAAATCTGGTTAAACTTGTCTTTCTGAAAGGAGTGATAGTTTGTTTAAGATCAGTTTTTAAATAACTATATTTTTCTGTAATTTTATTGAGAAGACTGAGGCAGACTAAAATCATGAAAATGCCTCTGGTTCTTTATTTAAGTTGTTGTTTAAATATTTTATGGGCACACTGCATTTTATACATTGCTTTATAAAAATATAGCTAATTTTGTAATAAGTGTTTTTATTACAGTAATTGTTTATAGTTACCATTGTTTTTTAATTTCTGTAATTAAGAGTTTATAAATTTGTTTATTTTTGTATCATTTACTTCATAAGTAATCACTAGTTATTTGAATCTAATTAATGTAAAATATTTTTCCTTGTATAAGTTCTTTTCATAATTACTTTTACAAAAATTAAACTATTACAATGTAAATACCTCTTCTAAAAGTATAAATTATGAACTGTGGTTACTAGTTCCTTTGTTTATTGGATTATTATAATTTAGACTTTTGCTTTTGCATATTCAAAAAATTTTTTTGTGTACAAAAAAATTTGTTTGCGTTTGGTTTTTATTTTTGGCATTAGTTCTAAGCCAAACCATGTCCTCTGGAACTCTCTTCTCTGTATTGTATCAATTTATGGAGCGATTCAATAGCTGTTTTACCAGAGGTTTAGGTGTGTAATAATTCATTTACATCAAGATAGTTTTAAAATAAAATTATATCTTCATGAATGTTAAAATTATTTTAACTATTTTTTTTTTCTAAAGAGAGGTACCAAAATGTCACTCTGGTACATTTCACCTCAAATCGAGCCCTGTATACACTTATGTGTTTGTAGCTTGACTAGTGGTTACTTAATTATGTTGTATATTGGATATCTGTTTAGCTTTTTGCTTATTGTTTTCCATATTAGATTTGTATATTGATTAAGGAGTTAATTTTGTACATAAGCAGAAAAGAAGTTTGCTGTCTCATTTATCCATTTTTGCTCAAACCGAAAAATATTTTTGATCTTTGATTTAATTTATTTGCTAAGAATTGACAAATTATTGTCTCAGAAATTTAATTTAATTTCTACAGTTGCCTTATAGATTTTGTACTTTTTTGTTTTTTTAGAAAAAGTAAAATCAGTAAGACAGTAAACTTTTTAACCTGAAAGTGAGAGAAAAAATTATGTCCTGTCTCACTGAATAATTTTGTACATTAAGATAAATTGTTTTTATGGGTCAAACTATTAGAAACTATATATATAATCTTCTTGTAAAGATTAAATTCATTTTATTTTTTTTTTTGTAAACATATTTAAGACTGAAAATTAACTTGTATATCATTGGTAGTATGATGTATAATAGATATGTGAATAATAAAAGTAGTATAAATATTAATGCTTTTATTATTGTATCAAATATTGCTGAGCTCCTATCACCTCTTACTTCCCCTATCCCAATAATATACAATGCTTTCGCTATTACTAGATTTGAGAATATAGATTAAGCAAACACAATTTAAAGTTTTATATCAATCATTGTATTCATTGCTAAAATTAAGTATTCACATACACTTTATTATTATGCTCCGGACTGTATATTGAAGTGACGAATACTGTAACTTTTTAGGAAACTAAAGTATCCTTTTTATACTCACTCTCAAAACACATGTCCCATAAAATAAAAAAAGGCCATCTTTCCCTGTCAGACTCGCCACACTAAGACTCCAAGGTAGCGACAGTCCTATATCACTTTTGAAATATTAGCTTTAAACGGGAAGAGGAGACTTTAAGATAGTTAAATCGAGCAATATTTAAAAAGCGTCTGAAATTGAAAAACGGCATCAAACCTTCCACTCCTCCCCTCCATGGTTGCCTTACTTATCTGACTTTTTAAACACACAATTATAGCGAGTAGGTTGGTCGATGTACGACATGTCACAACCTCACAAGAGGTGATCATGACACAAAAAAAAAAAAGGCAATCCTTCCCCACCAGACCCACTAATACCCCTGGGGAGCAACGGTCCTTTATAACTTTTGAAATATTAGCTTAAAATGGAAAGAGAAAACTTTAAGATAGTTAAATCAAGAAATATTTAAAGAACACCTGATATTGAAAACGGCATTTCAGGCGCTTTTTAAATATTGCTTGATTTAACAATCTTAAATTTTCCTCTTCCCGTTTTAAGCTAATATTTTAAAAGTGATATAGGACCATCATCGCTCTTCGGGAGTCTTAGGAGGGTGGGTCTGGCAGGGAAGGATAGCCTCTTTTTTTATGTTATGGGACATATGTTTTGAGAATGAAAAAATAATTGGTAATATAAACTTTAATTACACTTTTATTCAATTTCAAGTTCATTATAGTGTTCTTCCATATTCAATGTCTTTGATAAATTTATTTGGCATAATATATACAAACAATTTATTTTCCTAATATTAAGTATTGACTAGTGATTTTCAATTATTATATTGGTAACACTAAATTAAATCGTTAGAAATCATTTTGAACATAGAGAGTAAATGAGGTTCAATGCAAAATCTGTATCATTGAAAAATGAAATGTTCGAACTTGCAATATCTGCAAAGTGCAGTCAGGCCTCAAGCATCAGAATAAAGCAAAATATATAGATATATACCAGAAATATGAGTTATAGAAATTGTTACTTATAGTCCAATTTTCATGATTTATTTTAATAATTATTTAAGCATCAATCAACAGCTATAGCTAATTGAGAAACCAAAAATTGAGTTATGCACAAATTATGTTTAATTTTCATTATAACTTTCTTTCTACTGGATAAATCAAGGATTTCAATAGCTATAAACCTTCCTAGTTATTTTGTATATTCACAAAATAGATATGGAGTCGAGATACAATTTTTTACTTATACTGGTCCAATGTAGATGATTTTAATATTGTATTGTAGAAAATTTCATATTCTTTCAAATTAGTTGAAAAAATTTCCACTTCCAGAAGATGTATTGTTTTCAAATTATTCAAAAAACTAAGCCTTATTGCATTTGTATGGTAACATATGTACCATAATGGAAACGATCATTAATAATTCCAACTTCATTGGCATTATTGTTTTCGAAATTCACTGATCAAAGAGTCCGTGAGTGATCGTTACAGGGAAGTGCAGCCTGCTTATATTATAGAGGTTGCTTATAGCACTATGATAAAGCACCCACACATATTGCGCTACAGTGTGTTAAAACTCAAGGTGCAAAAAACAGTATAAGTCGTAATAGCTTTATAGAGTATATATCGTGCATTTCCCAATTTAATCATTTTGTTTGATCTGCTAGCAAAAAGGTATATATATAATAGCTTAAAATTTGGCTATACCTGGAAGTAAGTTTTGATTAATTTCTGTCAACAGTTGACCATTTCCTGAGAGTCTTGGGCCTAATATGGCAGATTTTTCAAAATGACCACCATATATTTTAAGGTTTATTGCCAATAACTCCCTAATAATTACAAGTAGCTGGGAATATCATTACAAACCAATTAATAGTGCATAAAAACAGATTAAATTTGAACTCTAATGGAGTTTTTTATGTTAAATAATTCTAAGATACAGTTTTCGAAAACCAATACTTTTTTCCAAATAACAAAGAATCATCATTTTATGAGTATTTT
Source organism: Halyomorpha halys (assembly GCF_000696795.3). Classification (NCBI taxonomy): domain Eukaryota; kingdom Metazoa; phylum Arthropoda; class Insecta; order Hemiptera; family Pentatomidae; genus Halyomorpha; species Halyomorpha halys. The sequence continues at coordinate 116,723 of NW_027112496.1, forward strand.
GGAAAATATACTAAAAAAGCCTATTTTTAAAGAAAAATAATCATAATAAAATACTTTATTGTGCAGTCAATGAACTTTGAATTGAGAACTAATAAAAATCTTTATGTTCTTTATATTTCTAAAATCTTTATAAATTTTTAATAATTTATTTTGCTTATACCATGAAAACTGCTGTTCTTAGGAAGATAATAGTTTTAAACTACTTAAGTTGTATTTAGTGAGCTTCAAACTGAGCCTTAATAGACTCAGTACATCAAATAGTTCTTGAGATATCGAAATTTTTACAAGATACTGGTTCTAAGCATTTTTATAAAATCTAAATTGTATAAAAATATTTATAAGCTGGGCTGAAGGAATAAAAATATGTAATATTGATAATATTTCATCAAATACTGGGATAATTCATTAATAACCAACTTGTTAAAAAAATTTTGGTTTTTGAAAATCATATCTTGAGAAATATTCAATGTCAGTTCTGTTTGGGCTCAATTGGAAGCTCATTTAATGCATCATAAAGTAGTTTTTAATTATCATCTTCCTAAGGATAGATGTTTTCATAAAAAAAAACAGCATATGTGGAAGCAAAAGCAATGGATGGAGTTTGCTAATATTTGTACTACATCATGCCACCATTAATTTTTAACTTCTCCCAAACTTTAGGCCAGATTGGACAAGCCATTTTCATGATATAGATGTGTAAAGTAAAATACATTTGTGTATACTTAAGCAAAAGGAATGGACAGAATGTTATAAAATCGATAGGATACCAACCCACACAATCCCTAAAAATTTCATCAAAGTTGGATTAATGATTTGATCAATTAAGCCCGAAACACAAATATGACTACAAACAGACTGACAAACATGGAATAAAATTTGTTGGTAGATGTTCAAATTGTAAATATGTGAAAATTTTCGTTTCTAAGGACATAATATTTTTTATTTTCCGTATGAATACAAAACTTCTCTATCACACACATTTCCAAAAACATTATTGCATAATCAAACAATAATTAAAACAAAATGAAGGTTTCTGAAAATGATCATTTCAGGAAAAAAGTAATTGATAAGCCAATTATAACATTATAAATTACTCTTCAAGACCTTTGCTCTTAAACCATAAAATAACACAGGATTATTACAGGAAATTAATTTGTTACTGGAAAATTCCTTATTACCTTGCTTCTTTAGATATTTTCTATTTATAAATCTCCATAAGGTAATATCATGAAAGCAAAGTGATAACTGTATACCATAAACAGTGCTTAAGCTCGTCAAAAACGTTGTTTGCTGTCTACCAATTGTCACTGTTGAGCTTTCAAGGTACATGGGTATTTTCAAGTGAGTATATTAATGAGCTGCAGTTGTTTTTTTGAAATATATACATTTTTTTTTCACTGTTATTTCATGTCTTGGCTTCCTATTATAGGTGTGCTACTGTTTTTAATACCTGTCTATCTAAGGAAAGCAATCTCTTAAACTTTAAATTCTCATTAACATGCATCAATAATTTTCCTTATCATTCTCAAATCATTGTTAGTAACTAAAAAAAAACCTTATATGCAATGCCTAGTATTTTCAAAAGTAAATAGATGCAACCAATATCTACCTATGCCAAACTTATACATATTAGATGGAAATAAGACAAGGATTAAAGTGATATATCAAATTTTTTTAATTGATAGTTACTTAATTATAAATAAATATTGTGGAATGGTACCTAATTTCTCAAAGAAAAATATCAATACTTTTTCCTTGTAAGAAAAACGATCCTTAGATTTAAACCTTAAGTAGTATAATTATTAATTTTTAGTAGCTTTCGGTTACCTCACATTAAAAACAATTTTGTTAATGGGTTTTCTTTTAATTCTTCCTGCCATGTAAAAGTAGCAACTTTAGACTTTTTCTTTTAAAGAAAACCTATTTTTTTCTCATTAGATTTTTTTTCATAAGCATTATAAATTATGAAATTATTTTGAGTCATATGAAAAATAGGTTTAAAAAATAATTGAAGGTAAGTAATTAATAATTTATTCTTGAAGGATTCATTATAAAATCATTTAAAATTGTTTTGAACCCTTTATCTTCACCTTCTAAAACTGAAGATCCTATCATATTTTCCTCCTCCTGAGAAGGTTTTGATATTGAAATGATTTTTTTTTTTCCTAGGGGTGATATTCATTTGTTTTTTCAATCTGCTTTTAACCAGATTTTCATTACCAATTTTTTTTATCATGACGCCCAGTGAATAAATTTATTGTAGATTCAATCGGTTTGAGAACATTATTTATAACTCCCAATATCTCTCGGTAGTTCATTTGTTTAATTAACTCAGTCAATGATGCGTTGTTTTATATAACTGCCTCTTTTGAACTCAGATAGGTCAGATCATTGTGGTTCAGTTGCATTAACCTTCTTTCTGCTTTTAAAAGTTGGGGGATTTTTGAAGATTTTATTATTAGTAAAACCTAAATCTTATATAAATTATCCAAAACAAGTAATTCTAAAAATAGTATTCCATCTTAATCTCACTATATTATGCAGATCACGGTTGTCAATTTCCACCCATCTAAAAATAAACTTGAACTCAGTTTATTTTGCAAAATTCAGAGGGGTGATTCATGAAAGTTCATTTTAAAATTGTAATTAACAAAATTATATTTACAAAAAATATTATTCAGATCTAAAAGAAAAATATTTAACTCAAAACTAGTACATAAAAAAAAAACAATGAGGGCTGGTAAATGATCTAAATATAGTGGCTTTCAACATTAAATAAAAAATTACATTACTGTTTGAACTTAGACTAAAACATGAAATTAAAAAAATACCTCATAGAAAATTAAGTTTAATTACTCAATGTAACTTTTAATACAATTTACAAAATAAATCGTAAAAATCTATTTCAGTTATTATAATCATGTATTGCCCAGTTCCATTTTTGCAGAAGTCTGGGATGGCAGAAGACGGCCATATTCTGTATAGAAGTTAGATTTTTTAATATCCTCCCACATTTTGACGGTGTAGTGCCACCTAAGAAAAAAAAACAGAAACGACATAAGCTAACAAAATTATTAGCAACTAAAAAATAGATTCTTTACATTTGAAATAGAAACAAGTGACATCAGACTAAAA
>NW_027112496.1:124867-135202 GCF_000696795.3 Halyomorpha halys
TGAATTGGTTTCATTGACCGCACCCCCAACCATCTTCTCCTCATTTATCATCCACGGTCAACTATCTCTCATAATTAGTTTAATAATAATTTATTCTGTTAGGAAAAAGAAAAGATGGTTGAACAAGAGGGATTTAAACCAAGAAAATGTTGTTACATGATATATAGTAGAAGGTAAACCTAAATATCTAGTGACGTATAGAATTTATGATTTTCAAGAAGAACAATAAAATAATTAAAATAAACCTTACAACAAACTAAAGTATAAGAGAGCTTATTATTTACTTAGTCTGGAGGTTAGCCAATTTCGACATAATGGTGGATTTCCCAACACTTTGATAGCCAAGGCAACCAATAACTAAGAAGTCAGTCGAATCGGTCAAATAATCCAAAATTGAATCTGATACAGCTAAAGTGTCAGGAGCAATTAATTTTATGCTAGATTTCATTTCTGATGTAGCTGGCAATAATGATGCCACTAGAAAAAAATAAACAATACATTACAAGGAATCTCATGGTAACTAAATAAATTAGGAACTAAGCACTTCTTACAATAAATTTCAATTTTATTAAATATAAACAGAAAATTTAAAATTAACCATGTAATGTAAATATAGACATTAATTTTTTTTTTGCTTTACAGATCAATCAGATCTACATCTACCAACCTATTTCAGCTCTGCCTATCTTCAGTTTTTTTTAACAAGCTGGTCGTAGAACTCAATGATATTTTCATTTATTCCCTCTAATGATCAAGTTTTAGTTCTTCCTGAGGTATCTTAGCAAATGAGGAATTCACAGTTGTGAAGATGCAGCCTGGCAAACAGATTCAATCTAAATGGCTTTTTTAACATTATTGTGAGATATGGACTAATAAGTTTTATTAAATGATTCCTCTTTTTCCCTCTCCTCAAAATTTAAAAGCTGAAATCTATGTTTCTCCAGATTTTATCTTTAAATTTATCAACCATGTTCTCTTGCTTACATGTCAGAAACAAATTGTCATAAGTTTTATTTCAACACTTCAAACTTGGATAATAAAGACAATATTAATCTGGATAATATGTATACTACTAAGCTTAAAATCTTCTGATTACTTTCTCAAGAGTTAGTATGAATAGCATTGGTGAGACCCATCCTTGTAATTAAATAATCAGATGCCAAAGGCTTCAGATACTTTTTCAGTAGTTTGTATTTGGAATCATTAATGTATATCCCAGTAAAAAATCTTACCAATGTTGCAGATATAATCAGCTTGGTCATTAATTTTCTTGACTAAATTAAATAAGAAGGAATCCAATTGAATATTAAAACATATGCATGCTATCAATGAAGAAAAAAGCTTTGATTCAAATTGAATAAAATCGTAAAAAAAGGTGGTGATACTTTGAGTAAAATTAAGGATAAAAAATCAAGCAATAAGTCCAATAGTCAGGTAGGAACCAGTGGTTTCCAACTGTGAATACACGGTGGGAAACTTTTTCTCTGAGATGAGCAGTTACATTTGAATCCACTCCTTAATGATGGCCTCCCATATATTCTTTTTTTTTTGTCAATGTTAATTTATGTTTGAAGTTGTATGTAATAAATAATATTCTTCCACATATTTTGTTACTTTTTATAATATTTTGAAGGATATGGACTATTTAATCTTCATTAGTATTATAATTGATAATCATTACTAAATAATTACAATGTACAGCTTAAGACCATATTTTTTTTAACAAGGTATTTGGGATATCAGTTTTAAGTTAGAATGATATGAAACTTTTCTTACATTGGGTTATCTGAATACCAATACACTCAGCTACTTTCAACATTATATCAACAGAGAGATTAAGATCTTGAGCCCATTTAAAGTGACTATTTTAGAACAAATACCATTTTTATAAATATAAGAATTCCAATTAGTCCATAAGATATAAGATGGAGTTTCCCAAGGCACTCAGGCTGCCATAGGAAAGAGTATCAAATGGTGAAAATATGCCATATATACCTGTTGTGTAAACATGGCAGAAATAAATAAAATAAAATTCACTCTAAATTGATTTAAAGATAGTTCAACAACAATAAAATTTGAATGCACCTCCAAGAATTGTATTTTTTTACTATCCTTATTTGATTCATTATTAAAAACTATAAAAGATTATTTGATAAGTACTTACAGTCGGGAGCTGTAACTCTTGGAGCAAGATGATAAACAGGTGAAGCATCATTTTCTTTCCCTCCTCTACAGTGAAACATAACATTCATAAACATGCAGAGACAAATGAATATAAAATATGAACATCAACTCATTATAAAGTTACTTTGAAGATGAAGTAGCTTGTGGTGAAACCGCTCGTTTTTCTCCATCTCTGGTCTTCAACAAAATAGTTTGTGGTACTGATGAAGTTTCATCTGTTTTCACATTAGCATCTTTGGATTTTAACAATATGATCGGTCTTTTAATTTGTTTATCATCCCTTTCCTAAAATGAAGTTGAATTAAGTTTTTAACTCTAGAAGAGATAAGATAGTAAAAATGAAAGTAGTGCCATCAAAGTGGGCTATTTTATTCTTTAAGAGATAGATAACATTGATCTGAAGATATTAAAAGTTTTGTGCAGCTGAGTGAGGCACACCAGCGATAGTAGTGAAAGGCACATAACTAGGAAGGACATAGGAGTATATATATTTAGTGGTGGTGGTTAAGTTCCATAGAAAAATAATTATAATTTTACTTCTTCACTACTGAAGATAAGATTTTAAAATTTTCAATTGGATTTTACATTGTAGACATCAAGGATCAACTTTGGGTCCATGTCCGCCTGTAGTGAAACTTGTTTTCAGGCATTATTGATCAAAATGTTATTCCAATTTTAATAAATTTGTCATAGATTGCTCAAGTTGGTATCTAGTTAGTCCCTTATCGATGTTATCGGATTCCATTTTTTTTATTTTTTATAATTTTACTTGACATTTATTACAAGTTAGAAAAATTTTGAAAAAACTGAAAATTAAGTTAGGTCAAAAGAAGCATCAGTTTTTGTCACAGAATTATAAACCATAAATAATTTTGTTTTCCTCTTTTATGCTTGTATGGGTTCTTTCCGTCAATGCTAATAGGTTAAAATGACATTGTTAAGAAGAAAACAGAGTACAACATATTTTTGACCCTTAGATGCAAATTAAAAACATTAGCTATTGATTCCCAGATGTTTATAATAACTTTTAGAAAGTGGTACAGTCTCCCGACATGCCCATGAACATTGCTCTACTTTTTGATATAGAAAACTAAATAAACAAAAATTCAACCAATTTAAGGCTTTAAAAGAGGCAGAATATAAAAAATAGTCCAAAATCAGATGTGAAGTAACCAACCCACTTTGACAGAATGACTGAGGAACATTTTGATGTCAGACCATATTGAAATCTAGCTAAAAATAAAAAAACATGTAAACACAGATTTGAAAACAACATATCGTGGAATACTTTAACCATTGAAGGTGATTGAACACATGCAATAATAGCTTAAATATTCTAAATGAACCAGATAATAATATTGTGACACAGACTTGGCAAGAATAAAACTTTCACATTAGCTAATAAATTCCATAACAGCGAATAGCTGGAGATTAAAATATTGAAGTATACAATGGTATATTAGAAGGTTTTGAAAGGGTCTAGAATGAGATATCCATAAATAGACATTGATGCAGTTTGAAAACAATCTATAATATACTGTTTCCATTTATTATTCGGTGTTAAAACAGGATAACTAATTCAAATTAAATTTAGGTATCCATATGTAAAAGAGAATAAACAAAGTGTTAGTAAAAGGGAGTTTCTATAAGCAGTTGGTGATCAAAGAGTTTACACCTTCAAATCAAAATAAAATTTTATAAAATAAATAAGTTATTCACCCGAGTAGAATATTTTTTCTTTCTAAATTCACGCCCTCTGTCATGATCCATTATTAATAAAAGGACAGTGATTTATCAAATACGGCTGTTTTTTAATTCTAAGGATCAATGTTCATGTCAAAAGCTAGATCTTTACATTTAAAGGCACCGGGGGCGCTAAAAACAAAACGATCACGAACGCATGGTTTCAAATAAGAAAAGAGAATCAATCTGTGATATTAAAAATACTTTCTTTTTATTTTCTCATCTAGGAATTCGGTAGCGTTCCGGCCCGCAACACAAATAATCATTATAAAGTAAGATCGAAAAACAACAAATCCTACATTAAGTACGGCTTTTCGAGTATCTCGGTCTATAAGGAACATAATGTTTTGGAAAAGGAATATAAATTCGGAAATATAAAATCTTGGGTTCGGGATATTTCGATTTGAGTTGGTTTCGGGATTTGAAAATGTCGAGTTTTGTACCTAATAAACGTCATTTGCAGTGAACTTTTAATTTACTTTTTTACTTTGATAAATCTGCTGCTGAGGCATATCAACTGCTTGTAGAATCATATGGTGTGGCTGCTTTAAGTGATCAAGTGAGAGAAATTGTCGTGAGTAGTTTAAAAACGGTGAGTTTGATGTGGAAGACCAAGAACCAAATGGAAGTATTATTGAAGGAAGATTCGCCTTAAAGGAAAAAGAAACTTGCATTTACGTTAGAAGAGAAAACCTGAGGACCAAGCTTCAAAATCGAAAGCCAAACCAAACATCCAGTGGGATACATTTGTTATCGTGTATTATGAGTAGCTCAAACCGAGCGAAACCATTACCGGACCTCTCTACCGAATGCAATTACTGAAATTGAGCCGAGCATGCGAGGAAAAACAGGCCCGTTAATACTCTAGATAACTACAAGAAAGTATTCTTCTGCATGATAATGCTCGTCTGGATGTTGCGGCATAGGTCGAAACCTATTTGGAAGCACATAATATGGTAGTCCTACCCTACCCTCCGTAGTCACCAGACATTGCCTTTTCCCATTATAACTTGATCCAGTGGATGCCACATGGTCTGCTTGAGCAGCGTGTTACATCGTACGAAGATACCTAAAATTGGGTTGATTCGTGGATAGCCTCAAAGATAAAGAGTTCTTCTGACCTGGTATTCGAATACTGCCAGAAAGATGGAAAAAGATAACAGTGATGGACAATATTTTGAATAAAATGTAATGTGCCGTTTTTTCAAAATAAATTCCTCATTTTTTGTTAGAAAACAGCGGAAACGTATTTGTACCCCTATATATTATGACAATAAAAGTCACAGGATAGAAAGTAATATCAAATATTATTTTTAACATTTTATATGAAACAATATAGCATGCATAGGTTCAATCATGATACTAAGAAACTAATAGAAGCTACAATTTCATTTGATCTAGGTGAAATGACTTAATTAAGAAAAACACTCATGAATTTAAGAAAAAAAGAAAATCACCAACCTGGTGAATTCTGAGCAGCAATCAATTTCATGTTGGCATCAAAAGGGCCTATTTTACTAAAAAGCAGCATTGTGCAATCCTTTTTCTTATTTCTAACATCTATTGTGATTGTAATGGTGCCCCTTACACTGACCTGTGTTCCAGACAGTACTTTAAATGAAGCACCTTTGATATTTGCTCAAGGTAATCTCCTTTTTTAATTCAAGGTGCAGAAACTTCTGTATGACTCAGCAAAAAATACAGTAGATGGTTATGGGTTTCCATAAGGATATGTTTTTATTATCCTCTTTACCCTTATAAAAACATGACAGTATGTCCCCAATAAAGTAAATCTGGTGCATAAATCACACTCAGCAATGGACTTGATGATGTGTGATCTATCAAAGTATGTTATTGCATAGAAACAATCTTCAAGACCCAAACCTACTATTTTTTTCTATTTTAGTATACCCAGCTTGTTTTTTTTCTTTCCCTTTTATTACTTTGAAAATCAAGAATATTACTAGTTACAGCTATAATAGGAAATATACTAAGGAAGTGGATATCAAGTATCATGAAACTACCTTCAAATTAAAACAAATTTAATTAATTATATCTTTATACACTTTGCACATAAGGAAGACTTTATGCATGAGGACAATGTAAGTCATCACAATATGTATAAAATTACATTAAAGAAATTAGTAAATAAAGTTCTCGTTTAAATATTCAATCCTAAAAACATATAGATACATTTTTATTAATAAAACATGAAAGATTTTTCAAATCATATTTCTAAATTTTTTTTTTCAATCTATAACTAGCAAAATATACAATTTGAGAGCAAAAACAGCAATAATTAATTTACTTATGTTAATCATTTGCTTAACCATAGTTTAACTAAAAATCTAATGAATAAATAATATATTTCTTAGGCTAATTGTAGGTAAAACTGGAATAACTTATATTTCAGTGGGTATCGACAAAAAACATAAACAAAACGTTTTATTTTATATGTACAAAATTTATATCACAATAAAAATTAATTTCATATCACACATGCAAATCTCCCTATATTCGTACTAATATTGACAAATTAATATAATGACATATACAATTTCCAAGTGACCCCTTTTCATAGGAATATGTTTTGAAAATTAAAAAAATTATGACAGATAATAAGCAATTACAATAGCAATAAGAACATATCATATGCTTTACAATTCGCTTCAGATGGGATCTTCCATTTGAATCCCACAAAAGAATCAACTATCCTTACTTAAATAGACTCTTGTGTGCTTAGAAACAAAAATAAAAAAAAAAAACTACAAGCTTGCAGACTAAAAAATATGTTTACAATATATATATGTATAAAGCTTTACATGATTTGCCATAGGACTTAAAATTATAAGTAATTATTACAACTAACGATGAGTTTGAACTTAAGACTTAAAATAAGCAGACGAGATAATATTAAATTTCAAAATTTTATGTTCTTTCTAAATAACAATGCACCAATGATTGGTATAATATCCACCAACTATATTTATTTCACGGAACTGCAATTACAAAAACATTTTTTAAATATATTTACATAGTATGCCACGATTACAATAAGACTGTTATATAGTCCAATAAAAAAGCAATTGTAAATACAATAGTCCTTTCTGACTGTGTATACTGTGAAGGAACAAAAATTAATATTTTATTAAAATAAAGTTTACAAAACCTTACACCAGCCAAAATTATGCTGTTTCCAAAATCATATTAAGCAATATTTTATTTAGTTTTGTAAAAAAAAGGCTTAATATAATTAATTTTTCAAGTTGTATCAAGATATTATATTGTTTTAATACTGACCTCCAACATTCATAGCACCAAGGACCAAAAAATATGTCAAAATAACAAAAATTTGTAGACCATAAAAAATTAAATTATAGAAATAACTAGGAATGGATTGTGTAATGGGTTGCTGTAAATCATAAAAACAATTACTTTTTGTCCACATTTCCGAGACATCTGATCATGCTAAAATTAAACTAATAACAAGTTGAAGTTCAATATTAGAATAAACAAAAATGAATTTTGTTGCATAACTTACAGACGGTCCTGTTTATATACAATAAATAAATATCTCTCCATAGAAAAAGATCTATTAATTACTATTACTCACATTAACACTTTCATTTTTTTTGCAAAAAGTGGCCAATATTAAAATTACTCAGTCATTATTATAACTAATAATATACTCGTATATATTCGAAAATATATTAAATGCTATCTATATCTCTATATAAAATAGAGTTGGCATTGATTGAAAGCTTGCTAGAAAACAGTCAAGAACTGAAATAAGAAAATATGTATATCCATATTTACAGATATAAATTTAATACTACTAATTAAAGCTTCAAATAAAGTAGATTGTATGTGAGATACGATGTAATATTATTTATATTTTAGGTATTCCTTTGCATAGGTAATTCTTAATTTGATCAAGCTAGCAATATAGTTTTGCTATTTTCATAAAATAGCACATCTGATCATGAACAAATGTATATATCTGCATCTTGAAGCCGACTTGGTGATACTTTTTATACCATTGGCCCTCTTAGCACCAAGACAAAGATACGTACACACATATTCAGACAAAGAAAAAATAAAAGGTAAGGGAAGTTGGCTTTTGTTAACCATTTTATTTGTTATGGTAAATAAAATCTCCCAGAAGGAACATATGCATTCATCAATAATGATCCTCGGGGACAATCTTTTTCAAAGACTGATAACAAACTCATCAGATTTTGACCATCTATAACAATAATCAATTGTCAAGCGTAAATAGATGTTAAATTAAGTACATTATAGTATTTAATTTAAAAGGAAGTAATGTAACATGAATTCAATAGTTCAGGGTTAAATTCAGGTGAAAATAATACAAATTTCTAGTCTAAAAAAAAATATAGAAAAAATGAAAAACAATAAAAAAGATTAATTACATATAAATACAATCCTGAAAAATAAGATCAATGCAATAAATGAAAACAAGGAATAATTTTTAGAAGACAAGAGCATTTTAGTTTTTTTTTTTCTTTAAATATCTGTTTTAGGAATTAGCTGAAACTTTAAACAAATAGAATTGATTTAAAAATCTATCATACAATTTTATCCACTAATTTATGTAAAAACAAACCCTACTAAATAGAAGTATACTATTATTAAGATAAGGATCTAAATTTTGCAATGTGATATAAATTAAACTGTAAGAATTTTTTAATAAATGAAATAAAATTTATCATAAATATATTACAAAAAATATGAACTTCATTTTTAGTCAGTTGGGATAGAATTCTCATTAAACGCAATAATCTATCCTTGAATAAGAAATAATGAGAGAAAATTAAATACATTATGTATTTGTGTGTGCTCTAATATTTATGTAAATGCAAGTGTATATGTATGGATACACATACAAATACATTCCTAAATATCAGATTTACCTAGAGTATTTTTATACTAATATCATACATTAATTGAGAACATAACAGATTTGGTGAGGTTTGTTCCCTATTATAAAAAAAGAAGAAAAAAGTGCGACTGTAATTCTTTTTTTTTAAATTATATAAGAATAAATTAATGTAAAATGGAATTTACCAGTAGACTGTTAATCTTTAAATTAAGAAATGAAAAAGATAGAAATAAAAAGAGAAAAAAATAAAGAAAAAGTAGTCTATTAATTTATATATACTTTTCCTTAAAATTTATATAATAAACCAAAATGGACACTCTTCAATATTAAAAATAATATTAATTAATGTATATATATGTGTGTGTGTGTGTGTTCTGATATCAGCTCTTAAAAATAAATAAATGACTTCAAATTAAGAGATCCGATTTCTGATAACACACAGTGCTGTAAAGGAAGCAAATAATTGGAAACAGAATCGAAAAATAACCCAATTAATTTTAGTATGAAAGTTGAAAATAATTTCAAGTTGAACTTGTAGAAGGCTGAGGCGAAAAATCTTCTCGGGAATGTTTTTTCCGCGGAGCATCATAATCTTCCACAGGGTGTTGTCTTTTGTTATTCTCAGGTAACTAAAAACAAGCCATGAGTAAATAAAGCGTCTCATTGTAAAAATATTTGTCATTAATAACTAACAATTAATGCTATTGTAATAATTATGGTTTTAATATAGATTTAGAGATTCTACTGATTAATATAATCAATAAAAAATCCCCTTAAACTGATAAAATTAAGAAATTTAAGATTAGTTTTCATTGCCATCTCAAAAAAATGGAAGCCAATTTTGCAGCATATAAGAGAAAATAAATTAAGGAATATTTCTACCAAATTGTAATGAAAATGTGTACAAAATAAATAAAATAATTGTGAAAATTTTCAAAAAAATTAACTATTTTTTTCCTTCTAAAATTGAGCACAAGTAGGAAATTTTTGAAGAGTTGTGAATATAGTTTCTTGCTTGCTTAATTTGGAAGAAATACAAATGATTGAAAGAGGAATTATATAACAAACTACTTAAATAGACGAATGTTGCAAATCATTGACTAAGGTAACATGAGGGATAAAAACATACCCGCTTAGTCACTGAACTAGTCCTTTCCAAAAGTTCTCCGATAATGAGGTCATGGAGCTTGCTTAATTCATAGTCATCCAATATTAAATTACTGCTTGGGCTGTTACTGGTTGAACTACTACACCTTGTTGTAGAAAACTTGTTTCTTATAATATTAGCAGCAGTATCATACAAGCTGCTATTAAGGCTCTCATCAGATTCACCTTCGAACCAAACAATCCTTTCTCTCAAGTCAATGCCATTCCAGTTCAACTCCAGGGTGAACTAAAAATAAGCCAAAGAATAAAAAAAAAAGAAAAAGTTAATTCACAAAATTTTAAAACATAAGTGAAATGAAGTATTACAGAAAATTGCTCAATAACTTCTTAAATTATAT